>NC_056727.1:938681759-938769259 GCF_019279795.1 Protopterus annectens
CCTCCAACATGTCTTGATTTTACATTTGTGTTTCCTGATAGTGGATAATGTCTAATACACATCTTGTCAGAGGTTTCATGTAGAAATATTGGGACTATATTAGATAGTCGAATGTTTAAATGTTCGAATCACTAAAGAAAGAATGTTAGTGATTTAACACTTTAATGTTCGAATTTCTATAAAAATAATATTTAAAAAAAAAAGAAAAGAAAAAGTAAAGAATTTAAGCAGGGGGGCAAGACCCCCTACACCCCCTACACCCCTGCTACTTAAATATACCAACTCCGAGATCACAATTCAGTGTGCTACAGTGCAGAAACTGAAAATTTCCCATTTCCTACACTGTAGGGCGATCTTGGAGTTGGTATATTTAATCTCAGAGGGGTGCAGATCCCCAAGCAGGGGGTGCATGGAGGCTTGCCCCCTGCTTACACCCTTTAATTTTTCTCTTTTTTAATTTTGTTTTTTTTTTTTTAATTTTTATATATATTCAAACATTTAAGCGTTCAATCACTAAAGTTCGTTCATTAGTGATTCGAACATTTAAATATTCCAGTATCTAATATAGACCCGAAATATTGACAAACTGCCCACACCACTTCAAGTGACCACTTTATCCTCAAAGGAACAATGACCACATTCCAAAATCTTCCCAGATAGCCCAGTTCCTGACTGTATCATTGCAAGTGATTCCAAATATCCTTCAAAAGAGGCAAACTTCTGCCTCTTCTATGCTCTCATCCTTTTGGTCACACCCAAGGTAGAGATGAGAATGGGGTCACTGAGTGACCATAAATTGAGAGATTCATCTTATAATTAATTTCTCATTTCCTCATCTGCAATACTGCTGCAGCAATCTATTGGTCATTTGCTCGATGTCCCCTACCTTCAGTCATGAGCAGGAACTCAAGATGCTAAAGCTCCTCTACCTGAGGTATCTGTTGCCCCTTCAGTTGTGAAGAGTGACTCACTCTTTTCTAGGAGAAAATCATGGATTTTAATTTGGGGGTGCCAATTTTCAGCTCATCATCTTCACAGTCAATAGCAAACAATTTTAAAGTAATTTGGAGATCAGCATCACTCGAGGCTGGAAAAACACATCACATGACAGCTGCAAAAAAGATAACCCCTCATGTCTCCAAAGGAGAGGGTCCTCAGATCTTTCCTACTTCTTGATAATTCCTTCCATGGAAGTAACATACAAGAGGTAAAGTACAACATTTGATGATACCTACACCCATTTTAAATGTTTTCAACTTATCACTGAAAATGGGGTATATCTCTCACTCACAATGGCCAAATTGTAAGCTGCAGCAGCCCTGAGACTCTTAACTGTTGTAGCATGTCCAAAAACATACTTTTTGGTGTACAGAGCTATATGCTTTCTCCTGGATCACAACTCCATGACCCATCCCAGGATCATAGGGATTCCAGATTTTAGAATGTGCCCCCCCCCCCCCCCAAGTGTAGCCACTCCTGTTTGACCCCAGATATTGTACAATTCTGGAATGTATACCTTTGCCTGCTGAAAAAGAAAAGCCTTAGGCATTCTGAAAAAAAGGAGACATTTAACAAAATATATAACTATAAATCATGACAAACATGCATTGTTATTAAATTCAAGAGCATCTCATCAGGTAAAATAAATTGATCCTTTTATAGAATATGCATCATGGTGTACATCATATATTCTTGGGAACACCGCTATTTTAAATTAAATTTTCCCACATCTCATTGTAGAAAATTATTTTTTTTTATAAAATATATGCCATGGCAGTGTGGGTTTATGCCTGGCCATGCTATCCAATATCAGAGGAACAGTGAAGAACTGATCCGGTGTTCCACAGCGAGGCTGGAATTTGCTTTGTCTGTTCTGAAACAGAGATTGAGATACTGGGCAAACTTTCCTTTCATATGCCCTGGAAAAGACTTTCCCAGTGAAGCTGAGTAGCATGAACTCTGTGTAACTGGAAAATAGCTGCTTCTTACCTTGTTTAAAATTGTGAACACTAGCACACTACCAGAGTTTGAGCTATGATCTCAACCTTCTTTGCAACACTGAAAACGTCTGCTGAACTGAGAAGTCCAACAACGTCCAACATCTTCAGCATTGCCAAGCAGATCCAGAAGGAGATGTTTCGTAACTGCCCATGATTGTCATGAATGCTCCTGATTTTGTCTCAAAATATAATCATGTCGTGCATAAAATGTGTGATTTTTTTTGGCAGACATTATGACTTAAAAATCACTGAACACCAATAAATATTGAAAGTGATATATTATTCCTCAGTGAATACATGTTGTAAATCTTTTTATTCTAAGAACTACATAAATGCTGAAATGTGTCCTGGATTTTTGAGCTTTGGTACTTCATTATTTCAATGTAAAGCCTGATTTATGAGGGAACAGGTTGGGGCAAAGTTAATTGAAAAATAGTCAATGTTCAAGAGTATAAATTTAAAGGTGGATATTAACATAGTGGTCCTGAGAGCTAGGGAAACCCAGTTAGCATTTAAGATGCAGGGGTGTTCAGTGACATCTGACAGATAAATCAGCACATGTTATAAGGAGTGGCTTGCATTAGGCTAGGGTTACAGCATGAGCTGAATCAGACCTTGTGGAATATATTTTAGTTGGATTATCTGTGCATTGATTTCTCCTCTAGTTTTTCTTGGCTTATTGATGACGAAGTAGATAGGTGTATTATAGTTGCATCACTGGACCCTATCCTTCTCTTAAATTCCATACTGTTACCTAATACTCATAATTCTGGATCAGAGTAAAAGGCTTATTGAGTATGTCAAATATTGATGTTCAGAGGGCTCGTTTAAACTTAGGGTGCACAAAAATCATAACTGAAGCTTTATTGACATTAGTACATTGCCGTTATATAGACAATGTCATAACAAACATATGCTTTTCAAATCACTTTCAGGATTAAGATGGTTGTTTTGGTTACCTTCAAAATAGATCATTTACCTGTGGTATAATCTGTAGTCTTGGCAGGCCAAGCACAATATCACTTCTAAACATGAATTATAACATGGGCCCCAAGAAAGCATCTTAGGGTACTACTGATAGAAGGCAACCAAGAAAAGAGCAGGATTCACCTAGTAATGCCCAAAAGGTTTTACTCATAAGGTAGTTCTGAAACCGTAATAGGGCTCTCCCCAAACCCAGTTCTTTTGGACCTTGTTATAGGTAAAGTGTGATTGACTACTTGAGATGCGCTTTTCATGAAATACAATATCTGTTCCCATAAAAAGAACAAAGATAGAATGGAGCCAGGGGCTTTCTTTAAGTTAATCAACTCATTCATATAGGTAAAAAACCTTCTAGAGTACTATACATGGTTAACAGGTTTTAACAATAAGCATAGAAGCCTCTCAGTTACTTAAAATTAAATGACCACTTTACTGAATAAAGTATCAAAAGCACATTTGTAGCTTATAATTCATTTATTTGTTATACATTAAGGTGTAATATATTAACTAATGGACTAGTAAACCTCACCAGATAGCAGATTTCTAGCTTTTTTAATATTGTTCACCTGTAATTAATTAATTAACTTTAGAAGCTCAGTCTGTTTATATATAAGTATGTTTAATTTCTTTCCAGCTGATCTTAAAAATTAGCTCCTAATCAAGGTGAAACAATGAAAAATTATATCAATAATGTCTTCATGTCTCTGTTTACTTTGTGCCCTGTATCATTCACATTGCAATCTTATTGCATTTAGGTTCCAGCCTGCAAGTTTTATTGTTCAGATTTGATTACTGTGCTGTTATACACACACAGATATGTCTGTGTCTGTCTATCTGTTTATCTATCTATCTATCTATCTATCTATCTATCTATCTATCTATCTATCTATCTATCTTTCTATTTCTTATAACAGTGCAAACTTATTTGATCAGACAATTTCCAAGCTTCTTAACTCTTATTTTCCCATATTTTGAGTCACTTGGCCTTCGACTCTGCAGCACACAGCTAGTCATCTCCTGCTCCACCAAACCACTGATGGGGCTACGAATATTTGAAATGGAGGAAATGAGGAAGACCAAGAGGAATCAACTGTAGATGTTTGGAGAAAGGCTGGCCTACAATATGCACAGTTTACTGACAGTTTAAAGTAAAGTAATGGAGGCATGGTGGTTGCCTTCATCTATTAAAGATGTTATGGTGGTGGTATGCTGGTACTTCTTAAAGGAAAGAGTAACCCAGAACAGTACATAAATTATTGTCCCATGTCCCTCTGTAATGCTGAAGCAAACTTTTAGCTTTTCAACAAGAGTTTCAGCAGTTAGGGTGTAGAAGATGATCCCAAAGGTTACAAGAATGGGCTAGGCTGAGTCTGTGAAGGAAAGGTATCAACCAATCAAAAGGTATCAACCAATCACTGGTAGTTGTTATATGATTTGTTTTGTGACCCTTTGACACCACACCCTGCTACTATAAAACCCTGTCTCAGTCAGTCAGCCATTTCCCTATTTGCTTCTATCATATGTCAAAAGCCATATGAGAGGGATCATTTTCCATGAATCCATCAGGGGTAATTCTAGACTTTTTTTCCGGTCTCTATCCTGGTGTGCATGTGACAGGCTGCCAGGGAGGAACATACAATGGGCTGCCATGAAGGACATTGCCTCACTTCTGGAAAGTATGTTATTTTCAAGCAGTCCTACCCTTTCCTACATAGTATGAAAGGTGGCCTCTCCACCAGGGAAACTGTACTGCCCTGTGTTTCTCCACATGTATGCAGACCCTACCTCTGCAGGGAGAGGGAGGGGGCCATGCCCCTTCATTCTTCCCTCCATCTGTTTGCCTAGCTCCTCCCATTCAGGGACTGCTAACTGAACTTTGGTTGCTGGGGTCACAGTCATGGCTACACCCCCCTGTGTCACAGAGCCAGGTAGTTGCTACTAGATTTTGCAAAGTGGGTAGAAAATCACTACCATGGAAAAGCCAGCATTGTCCTCTTCAATGCACAGAGGCCTTTGATACAGTAGAACTCTGCTTTTGTTCACAGTGTTTGACAAAGAAATTAGGGATGCTACTTTTTTGTTTGTGTGAAAGAACTGCAATTGTCCATGAATATGATAAGCTGCAAATGGAATAGTAATATAGGAAGTGGTAAAGGAAGGAGAATGTGTCAGCGATACCTTGTTTTAATGTCGCTATCTCCTTCTGTGATGGAAGTATTCAATCAGATGGAGCACACATATCTAAGGGAGTTTGGGTGGAAGGAAAAGGGGAGAAGTAGTCTTTACCTGTTTGCAGGTAACTGTTTGTTCCTGCTAATTAATGCAGAACTTTTGAAGTATTATGTATCTGTGAAGAACTTGGAAAAGAAATTGGGTTAAAATGCCAGCCAAATAAACTCACTACCATAGTTGAGAGAGATAAAGATCTAACAGTAATCCAAATTACCTGTGTTTCATTAGCAGGCATGGCAACTGTATGGTAAGGATATGGGAAGAAAGGATTTTTACAGCATATCATTCAACTATCCTGAGGGAGGGTTGTACCTTGTCCCACCACTTGAGTGACACTCAGAGTTCTGGGTAATGCATTCTAAAGAAACAGGGCCAAAGGAAATTGCTCCCACAGCAAAGCAGCCTAGGTCAGAGGTCAGTCACATGGTGAAGCTTGCATGCTTCCCTCCCTGATGACTGTCAGCTATAGCATCCCTCAGAAACTATCAATGAGTTGTTAGTAGCTCATTGGAGTGGGGGAGTGAGACTCTGAAGTCAACCTGCCCAGGGGAGCAAATGGGCTAGTGATGTTTCTTGCACCGCCCCCCCCCACGAGAAAGGAATGGGTCAGACTGGTAGTGGGGGCATGATGGCTAACAGACAAAAAGGTTAAGAAATATCCAGATAAACCAGTGGTAGTTATCACAGGTTTTCATCACTGGGGACAGTGCAGACTACCGTTGTACTGTGAAATATTTAGGAGTAAAAGCTTACCTAAACATACAATATATTAGTGGTAAGAACTGAAGGAAAGAAATGAAATAATTTTGGACTTGCTGGAGAACTGGAGTGAAAGAGATGTTACTGGACAATTAGACCATGATAATGTTTCAGTTTTAACATGGGGCATGTTGAAACACAGATCGACACATTCAAAGCAAAAGTACTATCGCCATGCTAGTAACCCAAAGTTATTTAGTGTTATTTATAGTAGGGTACATAAGCATGGTCTCTAATCCCAGGGAAGTGAGTGATATGCAAACACTAGATAAGGGAAAAAATAATGGAGAACATGTAGGAGGGTGGGGAATGTTAGATCTATAGACATATAGCAGCAGTCAATTTAAAGCAAAGGTCACTGGGTTGGGAGGAAACTATTTAAGATGGGTAGCATCAAAGGCCAAAAGACAGGTGCATGTTAGTGAAAGTTGGAATAAAAGAAAGAGTGAGAAACAAGGATTGTGTTGAAGATTAGTTAAACCCCATATTTTAGGAGCTAGGAAGTACTGGAGAGGCTTGTAATAACAGAATCTGGCAATCACCAGTGGCAGATCCTAGACAGGCCTTCAAAGATAGAGTTTAAGACTTTGAAAGAAAGAAAGTTGTAGAGCTTAGATTGGGTTTAATGCAGTTGGTGAGGCTGGCAGGTAGATTAGATAACAGAACAGATAAAGAAGATAAGACAAAGAAAGCCAGGCTGGACATTTTGAAGGGGTTATGAAAGATATTCAGAGATTTTGGGGAACAAGCAGTGTGGATAAGAATGGTTATTTCTGAACAAGAAGTGGATAGAGGAGAGCAAGTTTTGTACGGGAAATGTATGAGTATGAGAAGTCGACTTGTGGACTCCATAGGGTTTGTACAGAAAAAGCTTTTACATAAGTGCTGTGAGACACCTGCTAGGCTGAAGCAAAAGGATGGCTGGTAAATGGAGTTTGTTGGAGGTAATATGAGCTTGGCTTAATAAACTCCACATAATGTCATTTAAAAAAAAAGACATACGGAATAAAACAATCTAGTGTGTTAAAAACATCTTTTGCAAAATCGTTGTAGACCATCAGAACTCTACACGATCAGGGTGCAGAAAAATTAAGGTGACCCCGGTTTAAAGAGGTTGGCATTGATCTGATGTAGGTTGCAGGATGGATTATGAATGAGGCTTGGGGCAGCATAGCATTGGAATATGAGCCAGTGACACACTGAAAAAACAGTACAAAGAAGAGTTGAGAAAGTTGGTAACAGTACCTGGGAAGGTGAGGAGGCTTAAATGATTAATACAACAGAGGGGAGTTGTAGAGGGGAATATCAGTAATGACATTTTATGAGGTTTGAGCAGGCAGGGATGTGTTAATGGCTAGTGTTTAAACCAATTGGGTAAAAAAGGACATATACACAAACTATTCAGTACAAACTGCAAAGAAAAACCCAACCAAGCTAGGGTTTTTAGTGTGTGATACCTTAAACTTCCTGTAATGGAAGATAGTGTTTGGTAGGGAAGGTTTAGAGTCATAAAAGGACCTGATCTGAGCAGCATCCTTGACCATCTTCTTGGGAAGAGTCCTGGTGGTCTATTGTTATATCCAAAATGAGATATAATATATGGAGTTGTTAAAGAGATATAAACAAGTTTTTGATAGTACTGTATACATTCTTAACATTTACAAGACTGGCTAAATAGAAGTACAAAGATTATTCCATGTTTTATAGCACTGTGAAGAGGCATTACCGCATACTGAGGGCAGGAAAGATATTTATGATAATTGTGTGGTCACTAACATCTACCTCCACTGACGACTAAAGAATATACACTACTGACAATGAGCTAAACAATCTGAGTTTAGCTAATGTCTCAGATTCCTGTTGGAGCTGACTTGAGGAAGAAGACTGATGCTATGGAATCTGCTCATCTCTTCCACAGGAAGGTTGTTGGAGCATGATGAGGCACATGAGTAAGGCACAGATAATAGCACAGATACTACTGCTGTGCCATCAACCTGGTGCTATACCATAGATGGGTGAATATATGTGGGACAAATCACAAAATAAGTAGGTAAATTTTATTTGCAATGTCATTGCAAACCCTTTCTTATGGCATTAACCAGCTTATTGGAGGGATGTTTAGCTAAATAATATACTATCTGCCACAGCCTGAAAGCTCCTCACCTGGTATTCTTGGTATGCAGTACTCTTGGTATATTTGGGTTCACACCCCTTAAATCCTACACATGAGGGTCCTCAAAATCCCTGTGTGTAGGGCTTTCCCAGAAGGAAGACCCTCCTGGCAGAGGTCACAGCAGAGGGCCATCACATGTGTAGAACCACTGAGAATGGCAGCATCAGTGAACTGGTAGGACAAACTTCCTGATGATGGTTGTGATGAGAATTACTGTTATTGTGTGGGTGATCACATGAGTACTGACCATGAGACTCTCTAAGACAAGGTTGTCAGGTGCAATGACTTGGACTTTCTGAAGAACTTGAGGACCTGTTGCTAGTTAACAAATTTAGGTAAAAGGGCAATGTGGTTCTGATGATGAGTAAGTTTGAGGTTCTCAGTGGAATTATTGCCATTGATCTTTTATACAGATTGATAGCAGGAAGAGACAAATGATCAGCAGCCTTATTATCATCAGGATAAGGATGGAATAAAAGATCCGTGAATGGTTGGGTTACAGGAGCTGGATGAGTGACATCCAGAATTTTTCAGAAATGTTGAAGTGTTGTTCTTGCTAGTTTAAGTAGTAGAATATTTTACTAGTTAGAATTGCTCTTTTTAGTTTATTGCATTTTATTACTTTTTTTCTGTTCAGGCTTTCTGGTGGATACTCTACAAGTGATGATAATTTGTTTACACTATTCATAAAAATAATGATAAATACTCAGCCTCTTCTATCAAGGGGCCTCGTTGTAATACATAGTATTCAGCTGTATGAATTATGAAGCTAAACATAGCAGGACTAAAGTTTTTTTATTTATTTATTAATTTTTATTCTATATTATTTCTTTTTTTTTTACATTTTCTGGGTTTTGTTAAATTTAGTTAGGGCCTATATATTGAATGTTGGAAAAATGTCACTTATCACAGTGACCAGCATATCAACATGCCTGATGTTACTGAGAAACATCTGGTCAGATATTTGTGCATCCTCTGGACTTGACAGCATTTATTTTTGTAGTAATCATTTGGGTGAGAACATGGATCTCATTTGGTGGGTAATTTGTGAGATCGCCTGTTAACAGTAGTGAAGTCACTCAGAGACGTATGGTTACAAGCAGTATGACTGACCATAGTGCCAGTAAACATAAGTCTCAACTGCTCAGACTTTTGCAGAAGGTCCTTGACGTTCCTCATATTTTTGCTTTGTCCAGGTTAAAATATTTCATTGCTGTAGTAATGGAGCATATTTAACACAAAGCCTGGAGGCTCCAGAAGATTTTAGCATGCAGACATCATTATTTTGGGATGTGCTCAGTGTACCATGGGCATACTGGTTCATCTGTCCAATCAGCATGGATATTTATGAATGCTAAACATACTTTATTGTTAAATAGTTGTCAGTCAGAAATATATGGTCAGTGAAGTCGCAATATAGCCTGCTTTGCATTAGCTGTTAATCACTAAAATAAGGCTATGGAACTGTTTTTTTTTTACAGATGCCCAGGATCCAAGCCAGTTGATTTAAACATACTTTGTGATTTTAGGGCACTTACACAAGTACAGGAGAATCTAACAAGGGTCTGGGACTTCACTGTGCACTATGCATCATAAGATTAAAATGGAGTCCGTGTAACCCAATAAAGGCCATCTCGTCAAATTATATTTGGTTATGAAGGATAGAGTAAATTAATCTACTCTGAATTATTTATAATGCACCCCAGAAGTCTGGCAATTTTATTGGTAGCTATAATAGTTGATAAGTAGCAGAAGAAAGGGATAATGGAAGGCTTTTACCCCTAGATAAAACATGTTTGATAGACATCCATTTAGTCTATTTTTCGTCTTGAATAATTATAAAATACAAGAGAAACAACATATAAATATTCAGGTTCAAATATCTAAGACAAAACGTTAACAAAGATAGTGAAGATTTCAGCCAGAAGTAAAATCCTGCCATATCAAGTTGATGTAAAGAGAATTTGTGGATACAGCAATTTTCTTTGAACCCTGAAGAGGTGGTAGCAATTATTGCACTATCCAGGCTGAGCTGACCTGA
This sequence comes from Protopterus annectens, assembly GCF_019279795.1. Classification (NCBI taxonomy): domain Eukaryota; kingdom Metazoa; phylum Chordata; order Ceratodontiformes; family Protopteridae; genus Protopterus; species Protopterus annectens. Next base: position 938,691,949 of record NC_056727.1, read on the forward strand.
AATGACAAAAACAAAGAAATTAGAAATGCATCAAGACTAGGGTTAAAATTATATCGACACGTAACAAAAAACAAATGTATGCTTATAAGTTAAATCCAGTCTGAGTGTCAAAAAATACAGAAAAGTCTTTCCTCTGGTAACAAATTATGGAAAAGCTAAACAAACTCTACAGAAATGCAAAAGAAACAAAATATACTACATTTTCAGAGAATATTGTCAAAGTGATTACAGAAGAAGTTATCTAACGATATCTGTAAAATACCACGTAGAAGGGTTGGTATAAAAAGACTTGAAACTCATAAAAACAACTACAAATAGGAAGGGACGAATGACAATAATAGTCATTAAGATGAAGGCTAGGATAGTACAAAGTGTAAATAATCCGTGCTGTGGGGGATACATAACCTAAAAGTGGTTACCAGCAGTTGTCTGTATTGAAATGTACACTTCTAGTTAATGAAAGCTCATGTTTTTTGACCAGGTTAGTCACACTAGGTATGTGCCTATTGTCAGGAGAGACCTGAGGTGCCACACATATGGGGGCATTTGGCCAGGACAACTCCCCTGTTTTTTGCAAGTGCCTTGGGATCTTTTATCTCCACATCTGGCAAATGGGTTCATGTTATAATGTCTTATCTGAAAGATAATGCCTCTGGAGCACCATATCATGCTAACTGGATGCTACCATGTCAGTAATTGAATGTGAATTCAGGCACCTAGTGTGGTGATAAAAAACACTACCATCTGAGCTTCCTAGCATCAAAGGCAGGTGTGCTACCTGCTGAGCCCATGTGTTCTGAAATCCAAGTGGTAGTCCGGGCAGCAGGGGGCATAACAAAGATACAATTTTCTAACTGGAGAAATGCCTGGCTTCTTTCTGAAAATTGTGCTGCCAGCCTGCCACAGCTTGGCCTTAGGTTTTGTCCCATAATGACTACAAGTCAGCAGTCAGTTACAGTACACAACAGAAAAAAAGTGTATGTCATAATATTGGAAACTCAAAATATTGAAAACCTATTTAATGTAGGGGGCTTCCAAATGCTCCCTCGGTGTAGGGGCTGGACCTCCCCCCTGCTGGGGAAAGGGTAAATTCCCATTTTCAATATTTTGAGTTTGAGTTGTAATATTTTGAGTTTTCAGTCAAATGAACTGAACCATAGAAAATGTAATTGGAGATGGGATTATGAATTGCAGGCCAACCAGCTGATAGTGACATATTATGAAAATTATTTAACAAAAGAAATTGGCAAGCTGCAGTGCAGTATTTTTGATGAGCATAACACAGAATTATACCTAAATGCCTACAAGAAAAACAACTTGATTTAATTTTATGTCTTGTCATGGAATCCTTTGACTCTGGATTTATAGATGGATATAATATGCCTAACATTCCAAATGTTTTAGATTCAGTTGACTATAACATCTTGCTCCAGAATTTAGATATTAAATATACACGTTTTTTTTTCTGATTATTTGAATGCATCATTCACTAAAACAGACAGTCTGAAATTTTAATTTTATAGGTTCATTGGTAAATACCTAGGTTAACAACCCCAGGGGGCTTGTTTAAGTCTGTCCATGTCTCCCAAAGGTGAGAATCAAACCCTGTAGATCAATAAGCTACTGGAAGAATCACAGAAGTACCTTGTGGCATCCCTTAAGGATCAGTGCTGAGTCTGTATTACTTCTAAACATACAGTATGGGCTTGAAACATCTAGAGGAATGCATCTTAGTGAAATGTTTTGATGACACTCAATATGGGTTTACTCCCTCCAATAAATAAGGTCAACTAAGCAATTTTAGAGGTATTGCAAGTAGAAGTCATCAGGGGAAAGGACTGCAGAGCTAAGCAGGATATCAATAAGTCTGAAATCCTTAAAGCTACCAAAGTCATATTTTAAACTAATAAAAAAGAAAAAGAAAATTGCTAAAAGTGAACACTTCTTAAGAACTTCCAAATGTTATTTTCTAGAAACATGTTTATCTGTCAAGGAAGCCTTGAAATCTTTTCACATAATTAATATATAGTAAGTTACCTTATATTGTAACCTTGGTATGCACTTCCGAGAAGTAATATGTTGGAGACTAGAAAGGAATCTGAAGACATTTAATTTTAAAAAATAGAGAAATTAGTTTAAACTTGTGTAAAAGGCATGCTTTTGTGCTGTGGTCTTATCTAATTTAACACACAAACACAGTAAAACAAAATGAATAAATAAAAACAAAAGGGATATGAATTTTGAACATTTTTCCCTTGTTATTCACTTATATGTAGGCATGATTTTTCATGGGTTCATAGGTGTGTCCTTGGCTAATGGTCCTGGAGCCTTTACAAGCCTAGCCCATAGGATTACCATGCCACCTGACCTTAGTTCCTAGTGCCTCTGTCGAGTCAAGGCACTGGAGTGATCCCCAGGGTGAATTATCTATTTTCCGTTCACTCATCCAGATTCCTCTTGAAGAGGGCCAGTGAAGTGCTTTGTTTGACATGTATGGGAAGTCCATTTCATAGCATGGCCAGTCTCTGGGTTATGAACCTGTTCCTCCAGCATGTTCTGTTGATTGTGGTAATGAACCTGAGGTCTTTGGAGTGTGTGGTGTGGAAGGATTGGGATTTCTTTAGATGTAGCATTTCTAACAGAGCTGGGTCAGACATGGCTTTGTAAGTCAAGCAGAGATCGCCTCTAAGTAAGCGATATGAGACAGAGAATAGTTGGAGTTTTTTGTGTCTGTCTATATAGGACAAGTGTTTAAGGCCTAGGATCCTCTTTGTGAGGTACTTTTGCAGTGCCTCCAGTTGTTACAGGTGTCTAGTGAGTACATGCCAAATGGGGCATTGTACTTGATGACTGGCCTAATAAAGGATGAGTAGAGGGACACAATGACCTCTTTCTTTATGGATGCAAAACCCCTAGTAATGAGATGTTCCACGTAGAAGGACTTTCTGACCACAGTGGAAATGTGGTGTTCAAAAGAGAGGTTGCTGTCAACCTGTGTTCCCAGATCTTTTATAACACCTTCTGTGTTCAGTGGACTACCATCAATGTAGTAATTCATGGGAACCAGGTTTTTCCCAAAGGGGATGACGACACATTTTTTGGCATTGAGCTTAAGGCCATGCTTCTGACACCAGTCGTTGGTCTCAGTGAGGCCTTTCTGTAGGGTGTCAGCATCACTTGGGGAGTTAATAATAGCTCCCAACTTGCAATCGCTTGTGAACTTTGTCAGCCACAGTCCCTTCATGCTGGCCTGGACTTCAGAAAAGTAGATACCAAACAGGAGAGAGCCCAGGACTGAACCCTGTGGGACTCCACTTGTGGCCAGTCGGCAGTCTGACTTGGAGTCTTTCTTTCTCTCTTAGGTGATAAAAAGCACTTAGCTCCTTGACTGCCTGAGGCTGAAATGACTGTGAAAATCAATAATCAAAAGGTGGTAAGACTTAACTCCTAAAAGTATACATCATACCTATAAATGTGGGTGACTCCACATCCACCATCAGACCTGTCACCAGCAGGGTGCCACAAAAGTCATTGCTGGGCCCCCTACTGTTTGGTATATACTTCTCAGAAGTTCAGGCCAAACTAAGGGGTTGTGGCTGACCAAGTCTGTGGATGACTACAAACTGGGTGCAATTATTGAATCCCCAGATGATGTCAGTATACTTCAAGAAAATCTTATGCAGACCAATGACTGGTGCCTTAGTCATGGTCTCAAACTGAATGCAAAGAAATGCATCATCATTCCCTTCAGTAAAAACAATGTCCCTTCACACTATCAAATTAACAATGATACCCTATGTACCTACAAAGTTTTAAGAGATCTGGGATCACAAGTAGGCTGAGACCTTAAATATGACCACCATGTACCTACTGTAGTAAGGAAGGCTTTCTACATAGTGCACTTGATTAGAAAAGTGATCACCTCTAGAGAAAAGGAGGTTATAACCCCCCAATACTCATCACTAATCAGGACCTGCAATTGAGTATAATGTCCCTTTTGGCATATACTCTACAAAGCACCTGCAGCAATTGAAGAGACCTCAGATGTTTCTAACTAAGAAGATCAAGGGACTTACACAGACCAACTAAAGTCCCTGTCACCATAGTTAGTATCATATAGACTTTTTAGAGGAGACATGCCTGGCTTACAGAGCAATCTACAACCCCAACCAACTGAATTTGCTGCTCATCTGTAAATCAAATGGGAATAGAGCTACCCATTCCAAGGACCTAAATATGGCCTTTGACTTGAATAGGACATGCTGGAGGGACATATTTGTCTCCCAGTGACTGCTGTATTTTTGGAACAGGCTGCTAATTCATATGAAGCAGAGCACCTCTATGACATTGTTCAAAAGGAACCTGGACGAGTGGATGGGGCACCGTAAAGTCTTAGCAGGAATAGTGCTCACAATCCTCCTAGACATAGGCAGTCGTTAATAAATAAACTCCTGGGTATTGAGTAAAGTATCTATGATATAACACTGGGATGAAATGGCTAGGCTTGAAATTACCTCTGGGTCGATACGCTAGTAACCTCCTAGGATCCTATGATAAAGATACATACATCAGTAAAAGGGAAGTTCTGCCCTAGAACAAGTCATTTGTGACAGGTAAATGCCAAAAGAAACAGGATACATTTATAAAGCACTCACCTTTGAAATGGGTAATAGAATATATTGGCTGCAACAAGGCATATTATGATATTCATATGGTTTTATTGTTGCTTGATCAGTATGCCAATAAGCATTTTTTTTTTATTTTACAATCTATGAAACTACACATGTGAGCAAAGTGTGATTCAATCAGGTTTTCAGGTTTATCTACGCTGACAAAAGTAATACTCATTTCCTGTAATCTAAATTAGTTTAAATTCTTACAGAAAGGATTACAAATGAGGGTGGATGACTTAAGTCACAATGATTCATTCCTCTTGTTCCAACAAATGCTTTATTTGCAGATAACAACATACTAATAGCAGTCAGAATTCACTACCGGTGTTTAAGTCGGGGCGTTGTAAGTCTACATATTTCAGAAAATTCACACAGGAATTTTGCAGACACAACATTCTTGTCAAGGATCATCTGAATTTAACTGAGGAATGCAATGGTCTGTAAAGCCAAATAACCACACAACAGAAGTCAGTGTGCCACACTACATAGAACAGATAACTTATGTCTATCACAAACCATAAATTGTGTATCTCTTAACAATATGACATGATTCTTTTCATCTGTCTTGTTCTGAGATTTTGCTTTTTACCAAAGCCTGAGAAATTCATTGAATAGACTGGAGAATATAGCCAAAAATTGCCTTGCATGTGTGTATTTTTAAAGAAATTATTATTGCCATTTTATGACTAGACCACTTAGAAGAGTTTGAATGTCATGTAGGCTACTGTTTGGCAGACTTGTAACTCATGGATCACTTTAAAATGTAGGACATACTAGGAATTATTTAGACAGTGAAGGCTAATGAATTGTATATAGGGCAATCATGGCAGTTTTTAAATATTTTGTGGCTGTCAAATAAATGTGTTGTTTTCGTTTGCACTACAGTGAGGAAAGGGCAGTTTTCTCAGTCACAGCTATTATGTGATCTTGCACAGAAAAACAGTCAGTGATGTGTGATTGGTTCACTTTAATCAGCTGTGCCAGTTTTTTTCTTCCTGTTCTACAACTTACATTTTCAACTACTTAATGACAACGACACACGTATATATACATTTAGCTGGAGAATGTCGAGTCTGTTAAAATCCAAAACCCAATGCATGATATCTTTCGGATAATATATAACTTCTCTAGCTTCAGATTACATCTGCGATAAAACATTTGACTTGAATGATTTCTCTGACTGAAGGCAGAGTACGTCTAAAAGAATGCTCCACATCACTTAACAAAAAAATCATCCTCAAATCTCAAAATGTGATATACATATCAGAAGCTACATTTTTTGTACTTAGTATATCCTGAAATATTTTTCATACTTAGGCCGTTAAAGTGAATTGAGTATACTATACAAATAATTTGCGCATTCTGATACTTGAACCCCAAAGATACTAGTTATACTTAGAACTATGGTTTTAAACAGTAATTATTGCAAATTTATGGTATTATTGTAACAACATTAGCAAAGAGTAACTGAAGGGTGTTTTTACAGACGGCGGTAGATTAAGACACAATGTTGACTTGCATTGACTTCGTTGTTATGACAATTTTAGGTTTTAAGGAGTTAACGCAGACAAGATGTTGCATCATTTCCAGCTATGTAGCTGTGTATATCAATTCTTTTTTGCAGCACTGCATGACACAGCTGTTGTGATGCACAGAGCAGGGAAATCTCAGTTAAGGATAACTGCACTGTTTAAAAACATGTGTTGAGAGAATATTCTGTTTGTAAAGTGACCAGTGGAAGCTAACAGAATCCAAACAGAAAAGTAATTGCCATGCAATGACTTCAGTTTAAAATAACTTTCACTGAGTTAATTTCCCCAACTAGAATGATGCATGCATGAGTAATCTATCGCATGCATGGTAACCACAGGGCAGAATGTGGCAGCAGCATAAGGGAAGTGAGCCTAGCATGCACTATTATTTCACAATGTATACTCAACTGCAGGAGAACATCTACGTTTCTGGAACAAACTGCATGCAGGAATAGCTGCACAGCTTCCACAAGCTATATAACCTCTTCCCCAACTAATATCAGTTTTTGTTGCTTTTCTTTGATGATGGTTTCCACTTTTTGTTTTGTAAAAATCCACAGAGATTTGTTTCCATTTCTAGTGCTGGATTATTTCACAGCTGACATTTTCTTCATGAATAAACTCACTGTATAATGCCATTCATCCACATTGCATGTCACTGGCTAGGGCTGCTTTTGATGTTGAGACGACTGATGAATGCTGCACTCAACTGCACCCCCATATAGGCATAGGAGAAAACGGAAGTGTTGTGTAACAGCTCCATGCTTAAAGAAATCAGAAAGCATTGATAAATTGAAGAAAGGGCTCCTATTCACTTACTAAATGTAGACTTGCACGTGTGTGTGTGTGTGTGTGTGTGTGTGTGTGTGTGTGTGTGTGTGTGTGTGTGTGTGTGTGTGTGTGTGTGTGTGTGTGTATGTGTATGTGTTTTGGTTTAAAGCCACTCGTAGTACACTGTATTCCACTCCGTCCCTCTGTGGTCTATACTGTATCTGTATGTCTATACATATTTTGAAGATTTCATCAAGAGCACTGTCTGGAGTTTGGAAGGTGTCATGAATTTTGGTTTGTTTCTGACATCACCAAAATTATACCTAGTCCATTTTACCAATGACCTATGGCTTCACTCTCTGCTCTTAAGTGATCCATTCATTCTTCCACTAAGCAATGGGATTTGTAGTATGGGTAAAGCTCACCAATCTGTGATGCAGGAAGCTATACACTGGGCCTTGTAACTCTTTTATTCCTTTCTTCAGGATGCTCACTACTACACTCAAACCAGGATGGATAACTGCTCAACCCATTTCATGGTCAAAGATCTCCAGCTCATTTGTTCTCTGTCCTCATGTGCTTACAAACATCCTCAAACCAGGATTGGCACTGGGCCATACCACTCCCAAGGTGAAAGTTATCAGATTACTTTCAAAAAGTGCAAACTGAATCTGGACAGTAATGAAATTAAGTAAAATCAAATGTGCATCAGTACAAAGTTAAGCATAACTGCCTTATTATTCTAAATATTTAACTTGAGCTGTTTCCTCCATAAAATGAACTGCTTAATTGATAACATCAAGTTTTCTGTGCTAAGATTGTGGAATTAGATAAGATTCAACCCAGAAATACTAAGGTGTTGGATACCATTGGAGTGCCATGTTTAGCATCCCCTTACATCATTGCATAGAAGGTGGGGACAGTACTCTGGACTTTCAAGCTAGACTGGGGTCTTCATTTCAAATATGGAGAAAGAAAGGTGCTATCCACTCACCGGGGAATCATACTTCTCTATCCTTCTAGAGATACAGGCTCACAGTGCCATCTGCACATGAGAGATGAGAGTGTGCCAGTCAGTGATCTGATTCAACCCCTTACAACTCTTAGAGCTCCTGCGCAACTCCCTCAGCAGATCTCTACAACTCTGCTAAAGTTGCGTTCTGTAGCAAGCATGCCATTCTGGCTTTAGAACATGTAGCACTGCTGGGCAGCATAGTCATAAATTTGCACCAAGGCTATTATGTATGGCCCTGCTTGATTTGGGAGGTAGACATTACTGAGAACCATAAAGGATGGCAAGAACATTTAAGTGTGCATACTTAAAGGTGTACATGGCTTGGCCTCGCATAGCCCCTTTGATCTCTTGCCACGTATTGTTCCTATATTTATATATTCCTATGTACTCGGTGAGTGTTACACCTACTGGTCCTTCTACATGGCATCAGAGCCATGAACCAGAGCTGCATCCCTCCCCCTAGGATGGGTCAGCCAACAATGGCTTCGGACATACATCCTCTCCATCCTATATCTCCACCAGCTGCATTGCTAATCAAGCATGTATCATCTAAGTTATTGTCAGAAATTAATTTCCCTGCACCATGGAGGTAGGACAATATGGAGAGGGCTGGTAGCTTCAGAACTGTAGTTCTAGCCTCATCTAATTAGTGAGGATTATAAACATATTCCTTGTTAATTGTAACTCCTCTAACTGATGAATAATCTATACAATATTAAACAATGCTGCATTCATTAGTATTAATCAGTGCAAGGTTTGCTTGATAAAAGTGTTGCTTAATCAATAATTAACAAAGGTAAAAAAAAGATAAAAATAAACTTTATGAGAGAGTACAAGGCTGTAGTTTACCCGCATCCTGCACTGCCTTTCCATAACAAAGTATGTTAAAAAGCAGTAACATTTTTTCATACACAGAGTTCTGCTGTGGTCAACTGCAGAAAAGCTTATCTATGTAGCCCAGTCATTGTCAGTTCAAAAAAAAAAAATCTGACTTAGGTGTAGTGTTTCATCTCAGACCAATAAAGGTGGCACATATAGGCTGGTCAGTTCAAATTTAAGAAAGTGAACTGGTATACATGCATTTGAGTGAATGGTCGATGTCTGAATGAGAACATGTCAAAAGCAGAATCCTAAGATCACAGAATGTCGAATCTGAAAATGCCGAACCTGGAATTACCGAACGCCAGCCAGGCTACCATTCCCCGCTCTCGACCCATGGTAGCACTTGTTGCGGCAGTTGTGCGATCGGGAATTTTGAATTCAACATTGTATGCGACATTACGAGCATTCACGCCTATGAGTTTCGACATTATGGTTCGGAATTATGACAGATCAACATTCGGTCCTGCGGCCAAACACATGTATTCCAAGTGAGCTCTGTTTCCCAGTTAAGTCTTAGCAGGAAAAAGCTTCCTGGAGCCATCATGTGAATTCAGCACCTGCAAGGTAAAGGGAAGGGGTCAGGGTTAGGTGCAGTGTACCATATGAGTGGCAGGTTACTGTAGACTAACATAAACCACCACAGAAAAGTTGCATCCTAAAGTGATGAATGCTGCCACCATGAAGACTCAATAAACTCAGGTGTAAGAAAGGAAAGTCAAAGGCATTATTTGCCACTGATAAACAGGATTAAGGTGGACTAGAGCCATAGTAATGCAAAATGGGCCTCAGAACTTTAGTTCTGGGAAAGAGCTGGAGCTTGTGTGGGAGCTGGAAAAGTACCACCTACATATAATTACAATTTCTCCTGCACATAACATCTGGAAGCAGATTTCTTAATCAGAGACAGATTTCTCTCCTGTTCTCAAGCTGCCTTCAGGAGGGGCCATAAATGGATGTTGGAACAATTACAAACTCCTTGCTAGAAGCCAAACAGTTGACATTTTTGCCATTAGATAGCAGGGTTGTCTCAATGCACCTACAAGTTTCAGAAAGGAAGCGTATGTGTTTGCACACATGCATCTAACAGCTGTATAGAATATTAAACTGTCTTATAAACTATGAGTGCATGAGATTGAAGAACTTTACAAGCTACCATGCATTGAATCAGTAGTCCTTTTGGGAGGCTTATTGTTCAAATTAAGAATGATAAAGGTACTGGGAGAGGAACAACTAGGAATCACAAACTGCTTATTTTGAACTCAAATTTTAAATTATTTGATGTCTCTTCTAGTCTTGGATTGCTCATAATATACGTGATGTTTAGGCATAGACTGCCCATAAGCATACCCAATACTAAACCAACTTAGACAAAAAGTCAGTGACAGACTTTGTAGTCATGTCATCAGACCTGATGCCACAAAGAGGTGTTAAGCTGACACTTGCTCACCTCTTGGTGCTGATTTGTGTCTGTTAGCCATGGCTAGACAAACCAGCCAATGCAAACATGTAGGCAGACTATCTTCGGAATGCCTAGCAGATGCTTCTAAATTAAATAATTTCAGCACTTATATTTGAAGGAGCTTCTGTTGTATACTGTGTGGTTGGCAAGGTGTTATCTGAATTCACTGCTTTCAATGCCTTTGTAGCTGAGGCAGTGGAAGGAACAATGGTTAAATAGTGAATAAGCCATATAGTCAATGAACAAAAAGTGCAAAATGACATAAGACCAGGATGTCAAACAGAATAAATGCTGGAAATGATTATTGATAGACAGGAAACTTCAAAGTCCATCATAATACCACAGAAAACTGATGGAAGGAAATAAAGAAACCATATGGCAATACCAGCCCTAATGAAGAATAATACAAACATTATTCAACAGGAGGTATTCTCCACCAGTGTATACCAACTCCAAGGCTACAGTGCCTTGGTGTGAAGGGAATATCAAATAGTCACTGAACCTCTGAGATCATGTCACCTTGGAATTTTTACATATAGTTAATGGTGATTATGGGCTACAGCCCTACACTTCACTTTGCTGTAGTGTGGTGTCCCTCCTCTGCAAAATTGTATTCCTTACATTTATTTTTTATTTGAATGCTTTTTACTGAAACTGGCTTTGCAGCTCTGTCCCTCTGTGGTTCTGTCATACTCTCACGAGACAGTGGAAAAAACTCCAAGCTTCTCGTCAGCAAAGGACACACCCACAAAGACATGACAGAACCACAGAGGGATGGAGTGGGATGCATTGCATTAAGAGCGGCCTTAAACCAAAACCTGCACACACACACACACACACACACACACACACACACACACACACACACACACACACACACACACACACACACACACACACACACACACACACATTGAGTCCAAAAAACACATCATTCATATTAAAAAGGTGTTTCCCCCTATAAATAATAGCTATAGCAATGTGTTAAGTATTTTATAATATGGGTGGTAAGTTGGCATAATGGTTAAGGTGTTTACCTTACTGGCTGAAGATGCAGAGTTTGATTCTTAGACAGAGTAATTGGCTAGGCTTAAAATGGCCCACAAGTGTCGTTAGCCTAGTATTAACTTATGAAGTAGACACATTCCATGTTCCTGTACACAGTCAAAAGCACTTCTAAAGTCCTTCCCCAGATTTATATTATGCTGTCCATGGCACTATCATCATTAACAATACACTTGAAAACAGTGGAGGTGGTGAAAGCAAACTGACAGCTTTAACTTAAGCTATTCATCTGTGCTGGCAATTAAGCAGCAATAGTATCCCTGCCCTTCTCTGCACAAAATTCAGCATCCCTAGCATGCTTGGTTGGACAGAATTCAACGGCAATCGATTTACCCTGGAGACAGTGTGCAATTACTAACACCCCCCATACAGGAAGTGCATAACCAGACAAGAAAGAGGGTAATTTTATTAAGTAAATATCAGTCCAAATGTGCTCACTTTGTCCACTACATGCAGGACAATGCCTCATGTCTATTTTGGGATTGCCTCAAAATTCAGGACACAAATGCAAGCTTATGCACACTCTTATCTGATCCCCATAAAACCTTGTTTAAAAGACCTCTAACCACCCCTCCCAGTAATGTCATTAATTACACACCCTCTCTATTAGTCTGGCAGTCAGTTACTCCGATTCACCACCCCCAAGTGTTGCAGTTCCCTTACTGTAGTCTTCGGTGTCTAAAGTATATCCCACTTGCTCATTACCTGTTTGGTGCTGAGATTCTCTGTACACAGCAGGGAACAGCAGAACCAGCAGTAAAAGTATAGTGATGCTGTGTGTCAGCCAGGCCCGCATCAGCGGCTGCAACAACAGCTCCATCTTCAACAGTGGTAACCCAGAAAGCAGTGCAGGAGTGCATGCCCCACAACACAAATATCTGCACTTATGAGCATCTCCAATTACTAACTGAGGGCTTGATGCATGCTCTCAAACTTAAAAGAAAATGGGACATCCACTGCTGTCAAGTGTACGGGTGTGCCTGTGTTGGGGGGGTGGAGGTAGATGGATCTGCACTTTCTCTTCAGTAAGCAAGTGCAGATATCATCTTTGTACTGTATGGTAACATAGTTCATAGGTTCATAGCTGATTACTGGGCAATTGACTCAAAGTTTTTTATAAGCCTACCCATGTGTACCCAATGAGAAACTCAATATAAAGGATCTTGCCAAAACTCAAGTTAGTTAGCAATCACTGCCCATATCTAGGAGGGTCATGGGTGAAATCCCAGGCAGGGATTTATGGTTTCCAATCCAGTCATCCAGACTATGCTTAAACAGGGTCAAAGAGAAGCTCTGTTTGATGTGAATTGGTAGTCTATTCCAGAGGAGTGGCAACCTCTAAGAGACATATCTGTCTCTCCAGCAGGTCCTATTTATGTTTCAGGCCAGGTTAAGGCCCTTGGAGCGGGTGACCTTGTCCCATTTGACTTATGGATGTGCAGCATTTCCATTAGGTTTGGATCTGACATCGCTCTGTAGGCCAGGCACAAGTATCCTCTAAGTAGTCTGTATACTACTGAGTACAGTGACAATGACTTCAGTCTATCAATGTATGACATGCTGGAGACCCTGAATTTTCTTGGTTAGAAATCTCTGTAGTCTTTCAAGTTGCTGCAAGTGCCTGGTAGGGTACATACTAAAGGGAGCATTGTACTCAATTATTGTCCTGATGAGGGTCAAGTACAGGGAAGTTATGACCTCTTTTGCTCTTGAGGTAATACCTTTGCTGATGAGGTTGTGACATAGAATGCCTTCCTTACCACAGTAGATATACAGTGGTCAAAGTTTAGGCTACAGTCAACTTGTGTCCCCAAGTCTCTCACTACTGAGTTGCTACTTAGGGTATTACTATTTATATGATAGTCTACAGGGATATTGTTTTTACTGAAGGGGATGATAATGCATGTTTTAGCATTGAGTTTGAGTCCATGGCTTTGGCACCAATCACTGGTTTGTATAAGTCCCTCTTGAAGTATATTGATATTGTTTGGGGATTCAATGATTGCACCTAATTTGCAGTCATCAGCAAACTTAGTTAGCCAGAAAAGCATCCAAGGTTGATTTTGCTGATTGTGGTAACGAGGAACCACAAGAAGTAGCAGGAATCAGCAAAACCAACCTCAAATGCTTTTCTGAAATCAGCTTGTGTGTTTCTTTTCCAAAGTTTTCACTCTTCTTCCTTATTTTTTACTTTTTAGAGTGACCGAATAAAAAGCATTCTTTATAAAAAAAATCTTTTTTTATATTTTTATTTATGCCTGTACTGACTTTAATTTTAACCCCCCCCCCCAAACTGCTATGTGACATATTTGCTAAAGAACATTTTCTTTTGACTGCGATCTGTTAAGAAGTTTTTTTTGTTGTTGTAACTATAACTGCTGATGGCTTTAAAAAGTAATTGCAAGTTAAACTGAATTTACTAAACTGCTATAAATGTAAGGGAAAATTACAATATTTGGTTAAGAATATACTCTCAGAATGTTTATGATATTATAGACAAGACAGCTTAAGATAAATATACAGAATGGTAAGCCGGTTATGGTTAACCGTACATTGATACACACTAGAGTTTACTTAATTTCATTGTTGTGCAGATTCAGTTTGTACTGTTTGAACAGTTGACTTTTGCTGTTAAAGTAGTCAGGTTTAGGTCATGTTTCCAGCCAAAACATGGTTGGAACTTGCTCTTTAAGTAACCCTAAGATGTGCTGGGGACTCTAGTGGAAATGGAAACTATCATGTTGAAGAAAGAAACCTACCATGCAATGTTAGAAGAGGTAGCAATAGTCCAGAAAGATGGTAGCTACAGCAGTCATTGAAACGTAAACCCAGATTGGAGAAGAGCATGTAGAGTCAGCTGAGAATAAGTTCTGCATTCCTGCGGACAGATTCTAACAAACCATCCTATGACTTGTAGGGGGCAGGATTGGAATATTGCTCAAATGCTCTCATCAAGCAGGGATATTTTTTCCCAATGATTGTGTCTATAGATGCAAGAAACATTCTGAAGATGTCTTGAACATGGTAATCATGCCCTTATTTGAACACACATTCCAAGAAAAGACAGCTGTGATTCAGTCCATTCTGTGATCATTGCATCTGTTAATCAGTTATTCTGTGCTAAGCTTGTGGAATTAGATAAGATTCAGACAGAAATCCTAAGGTGTCATATACCATTGGGGTGCCAGGTTTAACATGCCTTTACAGCACTGCATGGAAGGTAGGGACAGTATCTCTGGACTACTAAGCTGGACTAGGGTCCTCACTTCAAATAGGGAGAAAGAAAGTTGCTATCCACTCACTGAGGAATCATACTTCTTTATTTTTCTCTTTCAGCAGTAAAAACTTTTGTCAGGTTTCTGGAAACAATTAATCAAGTGATTCATGGCTATCGATAATTCTTTCCTTGTCACTAAACAATTATCAAATATATGTACATGCAGGGATACTAAGAGTTATGGGGGTTTGCCAGCATGGTCAAACTAACTTTTGGGGCCTGGATAAAGCTGATGACTACATTACCTGGAATGAATTGTGGGAAGTGTTAAAATAGTATAGGGTCCTAGGGCTGCACTTGCATGCTAGTCAATCATTGTATTTGTGAAGTAAAAACCATGTCTGCATTCTCAGTGTGAAGTCATATGTTCAACACAGGTTTGTTTTTTCTGAGGGTGTGCTTTGTCTCTCCTGCTGTTTATAATGTTCATGTTTGGGATATAAAGCTACAGCAAAAGTTTGGAGTGTCCACTTTAAAGATATGAGGGCTGCATCTTTGCAGTTTGTAGATGAGGTTGTCATGTTGACATGAGTGTGATCTTATTGCCAGTGTGCATCACAGTAGTTTCCTTCTGAGTGTGAAGCGATTAGGATGAAAACCCTACACTTCCAGTATAAAAACCTGAGGTTAGAGAGGGTTGCAGCCAATGTATAAGCCTATGTTTGTGATGTGACAGGGGCCCATAGGATGCATGTCTCAGTTTAGAGGCCAGTCTATGACCCCATCATCATGAGCCTTGGTTAATGATAAAAAGAAACAATCATAGATGCAGCTGGCAGATGTGATATTCTTTCATGGAACTGTTAGTCCCTCCCTAGATAATAAAGCAATGAGTTTGGCAATTCAGAAGGATCACAGAATAGAATAGCTACTATTTTGGACTGAAATGAGTCAGTTGAGATGATTCTTGTACATTATTACTTTCTGGCACATTCTGGCATTAATGTCATTTATTAACACTGTCAGCTATCACAGGAACAACAATAACTATGTCTCTTCTATCTTCCTGGACCTGTCAAAAGCCTTTGATATGTTCTCACATACTAAACTACTAAATGTCCTCTCTGATCTAAATTTTTGTAATTCCACCCTTCCCTGGTTCCAAGATTACCTCACTGGACACCAGCAAGCAGTCTCATGGCAACAGACCTTATCACCCCATTACCAGTAACCCTAAGAGTACCTCAAGGCTCCTTAGGCCGACTTCTGTTCTCTATATTTACAAATAACCTTCACTTATCAATCCCTCATGCTTCACTCATCCAATATGTAGACGACTCAACAGTGATTTGTTCTGCACCCTCTCTACTACAACTTCAGAATCTAACACAAAAAGCCTTCCATGAAGTTGAGTTGGCTCACAAATGTTCATTTAATCCTAAACCCTAAAAAAACAAACTAATGGTCTTCAGTCCCAACAAAACTGCCCCCCCCCCCCAACACCTTCAATATTGCCTCACTCAACAACACCATCATAACCATCCCCCCACACTAAATGTTTAGGAGTAGAATTTGACTGTAAATTTAAATATGATATTCACATTTCCCAGACGGTAAAAAAGTACACAAAAAACTTGGTACCCTATACAGGAACAAACACTCCTTCACCAAAAATACCAAAATTGCCATTGTCCAAACCCACTTAATATCAACCTTACTGTATGCAGCTCCCATACTCACTAATCTTAAGAAATCTGAATTACAAAAACTTGAAACCTACTATAGTAAAATTGTCAGATATGCCACAAATTTACCAGCTAGATCTCACCACTGTCTTGCACTCAAGCAACTCAGTTGGTTAGAACTCCCCCAACTCCTCCACTACATACAACTAACATCAGCTCATAAAATCCTCTCAGATCCCGAAAAAGCACCAGCCCTACAAACACTTCTTCAACCTTACTCCACCAATAGACCACTCAACTCCACCAACAAACACCATATAAAAACCCATATATCCAAAAATCAAGCAGGTGATTCTCTCTTTGCAAACTAAATAGGAAAAATCTGGAATGAAATGCCAGCAGACGTTACCTTCACAGCATCCCTAGCTCTATTTAAAACAAGCTTAAAAAGCCACCTCTTTAGCAAATGGCTGTGCCCTTGCTCTACCCCTGACTAACAGCCTCCTATCAATCTCTACAGCCACCTTCCCAACTCTAGTCCAGACTCTTTCCTCAGTCTAACCTATAAGCCTTTCTAGCCTCATGCCATCCACTGTATACCCTAGCTGTTACTTGCCTAGAAATAACACTCAGTATCAACTTTATGATAGGCATAAATACCTCTGATTACTCATGTCTCCAATTATATATGCGCAAATGATGATTGTATGTTTCAAACTCTGGTCTGCTCATTATTATTTTAACATTATAATGTTATTTACCTTTAAATATAGAGTGTTAATTTGAAGCTTGAATGAATTCTGTTATAGATCAATGTAATAACTGCTTATACTATACTGTTAAACATATCTCCCTGAGTGTCTACCTTCCTTATGTGTGTATAAAATTCTTCTCAGTTTCTAATTTCATCATGTATGTATATTATATACTATGTAGCATATTGCTATTTTTTTTGTACTAAGTGGAGCTTTTCTCCCCCTGCCTCTGCTGAAAAAGGGCATCTGTCCAGTCGGACTTTCCCGGTAAACAAATGTAAAATAGAGAAATGTAAAATAATAAAATATTATTAATAATAATAGTGAGGATACCACCTGGGTGCTTCTCAAGAAAGGTGTACCAGACATAGTCTACATGTAGTAGGCCATGAGACAGACCCAGGAAACTCTGCAGAGATTATGTTTCTGTAGTTTCCTTCAGAATGTCAGGCATCCCACAAAATGCCCTGGGGATTGTCGTTGGGGATACTACGATAAATCTACACTCCTACTGACTTTATACTTTTGTTTTGTATTAGCTTTGCATTGTGTTAGTAAGTCACAGGACAGTGTACGATATAATGAACTCATTTAAGCAAATGTTCATTCACTTTTAACATTGTGCACATTCACTAAATTTGATAATGTTATTAAGAAGTCACACATTAATGGTATCTAAGCCCTTGGTAGTTGATAAGTAATTATCACGCATAAGTGAGGATTTTGACAACAAGAGTTTTTAACTGCTTCACTGTTAATGTGTCTTCTGGACCAGAAAGAGCTGGACTGAATGCTTTATATATTGTGATTTTGCATCCAGCGCACTCATTTTTTTTTCAATAGCCTGTCTCTGAATCAGTTAAATTAATTTATTTAGTTAGCTTTTCTTTACTGGCAAAGTACAACTGAACTAATAGCCCATTTTCAGTCAAGACCCTAGGACAAACACTCCAGAGAAAAGCTTATACAAATATAAAAGAAAAGAAAATAAGAGAATATACATATAATACACCTAATTTATACATAAAATATATAAAAATGTACATTAGGTATTATAATGCAAGTGAAATATCATCAGCAAAAATGGAAATAACAGTGAAACCTATGACACTGAAAATGCGAAAGACCTTGAAAAATGCAAAGAGAAAATACAAATAGGACATAAGAAATATTAAGTTAACCATACACCATGGCTCACTACCCAGACAAAAACTACAATGTCTAACAGAGGCAAAGCTTGGAATGACTGCCTTACATTTAGAACTCCCTGTAACCTGCAACTTTATAGAGAACTGAGCAACCCGAGAGAAAAAAAAAGTTAACCTAGATAAAAAAAATATATATATATTATAGCTGTCTACAACTTTAACACAAATTCTTGGCATTAAAGCATAACCTGTAACATCCGGGCTCAGACAAGGAATCCAACCCTACACAAAATAGCTTTCCACTAGAAATTGCAATCTTATTCAACATTTACTTCATAGAAAGCATTATCTCCCTTGCTAGAAACTCTTCACCTCCATCCATTGCTACTACCACCACCTCAGTAATACCCAATCCTAGTAATTCGGCAAACTACAAGTTAGACAAAACCTACATTCTCCATTCTCCTTACAAAATGCACACCACTGCTTCCTTTGCTCCCCCCCCCCCCCCATATCCCAGCTAAGCCTAATTCACCCTGTATATCCACTGCTAACAACATCCATTTATGATCCATCAATACAACAGTGATAAAAACTTCTACTTAAACTCAAACTTTGCTCCATTGCAGCTGACAGCCTCCCACCTGAATACTCAAATACTGTTGCCAGTGCCACAGCATACCGAGTCTCTATCCTTATCAACACATCAACAGCTGAATCCTATGTACCCTTACTATAGAAACATTCCTATATTATCCCTCTTCATAAAGGTGACATTTCTGTTTAGGTCTCTTAACTTTCAGCCTATTGCAATATTATCACCTCTCTCAGAAATTCTTAAAAGATGCATTCATATGCTACTCCTCCACTATCATCTACAAGAACACTTTTTAACATCCACCCAACATGGCTTCCACCCAACACACTGTACAACTGCTGCCCTCCTATCATTCACTGGCACCATAAACAGATACAAGGACTCAGGCAAACTTGTTTCCTCCTTATTTCTTGACCTGTCAAAAGCATTTGACAAAGTTGCTCACATAAACTTCTTTATAAATGATCTCACCTTGGACTATCCTCTTTTTCATTGCTGTAGATCAACAGCTACTTAACTGACAAGCTCCGGTCTGTAAAATGGCAGAATACTCTCTCTCTCTCCATACGTGCAGCTCTCCACTGGTGTACCACAAGGATCTATTATTGATCCACTTTAGTATCTTTATCAATAACCTCTATATCTCCATAGATACAACTTCTCTTATACAATATGCTGATGATTCTGTGCTTATCTGTGCATGTAATAGGTTCATAGGTTCATAGGTAGGTACTAGGCTATCTGCCCAAGGGCATTTATAAGCCTAGCCAGAGTCTGTCGGCTTTTGCAGCCACATTGATTAATTAACTGACCCTCTGTCAAGCAGAGCCAATGAAATGATCCCGGGGTGTATTTTCTGTTACCCATCCACTCGTCAAGGTTTTTCTTGAAACGTGTTAGTGAGGGGCTCTGCCTGATGTAATTTGGAATTTTTTTCCAAAGCATGAGGAGTCTCTGTGACAGGAATCTATCCCTCCAGAATGTTCTATTTATTATTGTGGCGAGGTTTAGCTCACTAGAGCACGTGGCTCACAGTGACTTGGATTTCTTTAGGTGGAGCATGTCCATCAATTCTGAGTTGGACATGGCTTTGTAAGTCAGGCAGAGATCACTTCTGAGTAAGCGATATGCCACTGAGTACAGCCGGAGTTTTTTCAGTCAGGCTGCATAGGACATATGTTTGAGACCGGTAATCCTCTTGGTAAGGTACTTTTGTGGTCTTTCCAGCTGCTGGAAGTGTCTTGAGAGGTACATCCCAAATGGGGCATTGTACTCTATGATGGGTCTAATGAGTGATGAGTAGAGGGGCACTATAATCTCTTTATTTCTAGATGCGAACCCTTTAGTAATTAGATGGGCCACATAGAAGGATTTCCTAACTACTTTGGCAATATGATTGTCAAAGGAGAGATTACTATCTACCTGGGTCCCCAGATCTCTTATTACCTCTTCTGTATTAAGGGGGCTGCCACCTATGTGGTAATTCGTGGGTGTTTTGTTTTTCCCAAATGGGATGAATATGCATTTTTTGGCATTTAGCCTGAGGCCATGACTTTGACACCAGGTCTCCGTCTCAGTAAGGCCCTTTTGGAGGATGTCCATGTCAGCCGGAGAGTCAATTATGGCTCCCAGTTTGCAGTCATCGGCAAACATGGTTAGCCATAGTCCTCCTGTGTTTGCCTGTACTTCTGAGATGTATATGCCAAACAGTAGGGGTCCCAGGACCAAGCCTTGTGGGACACCACTTGTGACTGGTTTAGAGTCGGACCTGGAGCCTGCAATTCTTACCGTGTGAGTTCTGTCTGTAAGCCAATTGGCAACCCATCTCATGATGTAGGGGTTTATGTTCAGGCTGGTGAGTTTTTCTGTAATACCCAAGTGGGGAATGGGGTCAAAAGCCTTGGTGAGGTCAAGGTAGGCTGTGTGAACCACCTTTCCCTCGTTTATGGCCTTGGTGACTGTCTCAAAGAAGTCAACCAGGTTTAGTAGGCATGATCTGCCCTTAACAAAGTCAAACTGGGTCGGGTCAAGTGTTTGGAGGTTCCCACTGTCTTTGTTAATGAGTTCCATGATGATGTGCTCCATAGCCTTGCAGACCAGGCTAGTCAGGCTTATGGGGCAATAGTTACCAGGGTCAGTTGTGGCCCCTCCTTTGTGGGGAGGAATAACCGTTGCTGTGTGCCATTCTATGGGCATGTAGCCTGTGGAGAGGCTGAGGTTGAACAATGTGTTTAGGTGGGGGGTTAGTTCGTTCTGTAGTTCATGCATGACACAGCCTGGGACACCATCTGGTCCCATTGACGCTGTGTTTTTGGCTTTTGAAAGGGCTGTTTTCACCTGTGCTTCTGTGATTTTTGGGACACTACACTTTACCGGTATTGTTGTAGGCCCTTTTGGAGGTGAGAGGGGGTAAAGTTTGCACTGAATCTATCTGACAGGATGTTGGCAGTATCAGTAGGTTCAGTATATTTTGTGCTATTTTGCACTAGTTCAGTGCATATCTGCGAGTTGCCACTTAGATTCTTAACATAGCTAAAGAAGGCTTTGTGGTTATCTTTTGAATTCTTGGCTATTTTTCTTTCTAAGTTAGCCTTGGATGATTTCATGAGGGACCTCAGTTTCTTACTGATACTGATCAGGAATGTCTTTCCTTCTTGGGATTTGCTTTTTTTCTGAACTAGTTTCCTCCTTCTATTGTATAGCCTGTTTATTGCAAGGGTCCATCAACCTGGTTTCCTTCTCTTAGAAGAGTAAGTCTTGGTTTTGCTAGGGATGGCATGATCCATGTACCCTTGTAGGTGCTCATAGAGTGCATTTTTAAAGGTTTCTGCATCTTGGGCAGCATTATCCTTTAGCGTGGGGGCTGTGAAACTTACCACCTCTGTCTTAAGTAAGGTGAAGTTTGCTTTAGAAAAGTTTTTTACTGTGGTTTCCTTAGTTGGGGGTGGTGGTGGGGTGTGGACATCCAGAGTGATTAGTTTATGGTCTGATCTAACCGTGACGGGTTGACCTCCGGTGTGGAACAGCTGTCGCCCATGTTGGTGATGACCAGGTCCAATATGTTTTCACCTCTGGTAGGGGAGTTTACCAGCTGATCCAGGGCATTTGAGCTGATGAATTCCAGGAAGTGCTGGGCCTGGGAGTTTGTACTCGAGTAGTTTTCCCAGTGAATAGTAGGATAATTGAAATTGCTCAATATCAGGGTGTTTGGTAGGACCTTCATGTTTTCCAGCGTCTGCAGAAATGTGGAGTGGTGGTCCTGGGGTATGAAGAGTGATCTGAATTAGGCCACAATTTACATTACAGATTTGCCCGATGTTAGTTGCACATGGATGATCTCAGAGGTATCATGCTGCACCACTAACCTGGAGTTGTAGGTATCCTTGATGAATATGGATACACCCCCCTTCTTTTGTGTTTCGGTCTGTGTTCTGTGGCCAAAATGTGTGGTATGAGTTGTAACCCGGTAGTGCTGGGGTGCTGTCTGGAGCCTTGAACCAGGTTTCAGTTACTGCACAGATGTCGACGTTCTCCATACTGAGGAGTGCTTTAAGCGCGTGCATTTTGAGATTTAAACTCCTGGCATTGAGTAGCATAACCCTCAGTTTTTTGTTAATTGTGCTGTTTACGTAGGTGGGTTTGACTTTTGAGCCTTGCCTAAAAAAGGCACTATGAGGGCAGCAAGAGCCTTGGCCAGTATTCGAAAGCCTAGGGGTGACAGGTGCAAGCCGTCTCTTGTGAAGCAAAGCGACTTGTCGAGCATGTCGTCCCAGGCTGACAGACACTGGATCCCCTTTGAACGACACCAGAAACTTAGCCAATTGGTGAAATTGATCATTTTTTCTTTATCTTGAGGTATCATTCTTGGTGAGGGCAGGATGCTTCTCAGGGTCAGGGTCATACCAGCCTGGGCTACATGATCAGAGAGCTCTTCCATGTCTCTTTTCATGTAGTCCAGGGAGGTACATCTCAGATCATTCACACCAACATGAACAATGACAGAGTCCTATTTGTACTTGTTCTGGAGTGACCTGAGTGCTTGTATTATGTGGCGGATTCTGGCTGCAGACAGGCAGCTAACAGTAACCTTCTGCTTATCCAGCCTAGTGAGTGGGACGTCAGTGTGCCTGACTATAGAGTCACCTATTACTAGTTTGTTAGGTGTGTTATTTCGCCTTAAGGGCTGTGATTGTGCGGCACACTGATTTTGTGTTTTATGTGTTGTCTGGTTTGTGACGGGAAGTGCAGGTTGTTTGGGTGTCTGCTCTGGAGGTCTCTGATGCTTTTGCAGGTTTTTATTTAGAGCCTCCGAGTATAATTTTGTGTATTTATGTGTATTTTTTGCCAGTGCTGTTTTAGTAGGTCTGTGTGCTGCTGGAGTTGTGGTGCAAGTGTTAACCTTCTCCTCTTGACTGTCTGTTCCAGTCTTGGGTGGAGATAGCTTAGCTTCAAGTTTGGCTGTATAATTGCATCTCTTGCATATGTTAGTGTTTTGTGGTAGGAGGAGAGGGTTGTCTGTGTACATGAGGCAGTTGTAACATTGCCTCAGGATACCCAGATTCACCAGCTGAACTGGAGAATGCACCTGAAGTTGCCCTTTGGTCATGCCTGAATAGTAGGGTGAGCTGCTTAATTTCTTGGTTGGTGAGGGGTGAATAAAAAGCCTTGCCCTGCTGGGCAATCAGTGCCAGGGTATATTAGTGCTTGCTATTAGATTTGAGCAAGGGCTGGGCTGTAAGATGCTTTTTGAGTGCTTAGGTTGAGAGTTAGACTAGTTTCAAGGGAAAAACTGAAGAGGAGACTTAGTGGAGCCGGGAATAATTTAACCGTAGCTAACCGGCACTGCCCAGTGTGCAAAACCGTGCAAACATGGTTTTTATAGTAGGGAAATGAAAGAGATAGAAATTACACCAAAAGGCCAATAAACTACTAACTTCTGGGCCGGAACCACTCCTCCAGGGACAGATAGGTTTCTCAAAGCTCCCTTCTCTCACAGGTGAACAGAGAAACTTCCTTCTATCCAAGTAAGGTATGGGCAACTTAGAAATTAGTATCACAGCCCTGAATTCAGCACTAGCCTAAAAACTGGACTATACTAGCTTAGAAAGGTGGGAAACAAGGATTTTTTTTTTTTTGTTTTTTTGAAAAGATAAGGCAAAAACAGCAAAAAATATACTTAAAACAGCTTTAAACGACTACAAATGATCAGAAAAGGCTATCACACTTTAGTGTGTAGACTACAATAGTTAAACAAATTATTTAAACAAAAAAACATTTTTTTTTTAAAGTGCAGGCAGTCAAATAAGTACAATATGTGAAAAAAACAAGCTTTTAAATCACAATAAATGCTGGAAAATCTGTGTTTAGGCAGAAAACAGTTAAGTATAGCAAGAAAGTACAGAAAACTGATACTTAATCACTCCAAAGTCTCTCTCCTAAGCTAGAAGGCTTGTATCAGTTTAAGGCTTTCTAGTGCTACCCAGTAGGTTAGTTACAGGAAAGATGGGAAACAAGCGTAGTTGTGGTCATTTAAACCACAAAGTTGAAAGAGACAGACAAACTGTCCAAATGGTCAATAAACTACAATTTCTGGGCCAAGAATCTATCCTCTTGTGGTAAACAGGCTACCTAGTGCTTACCACTCCCACTGATAAGCTAGAAGGCTTTCTTCCAACACAGAAAGGCTTGCAGGGCTCAGAAGCTTACCAACAGTCCTGGATACAGCAACTCTGTATCTGGACTAGGCTAGTTACAGGAAAGGTGGGAAACAACCGCAAGTGTGGCTTTTAAACCAGAACATTGAAAGAGATGGAAAAAAACTGCCCAAACGGCCAATAGCTGCAATTTCTAGGCCAGGAACCACTCCTCTTGTGGTAGATAGGCTACCTAATGCTTGCCACTCCCACTGATAAGCTAGAAGGCTTCCCCCCAACACAGAAAGGCTTGGGGGGCTCAGAAGCTTACAAAGAGTCCTGGAATACAACAAATCTGTACCTGGACTAGACTAGTTACAGGAAAGGTGGGGAACAAGTACAAACGTAGGCTTTTAAGCCAGTAAGTTGAAAGAGATGGAAAACTGCCCAAACAGCCAAATAAACTACAATTTCTGGGCCAAAACTCACTCTTCCTGTGGATGATAGGCTATCTAGTGCTTACCACTCCCACTGATAAGCTAGAAGGTTTTCTTCCAACACAGAAAGGCTTGCAGGGCTCAGAAGCTTACCAACAATCCTGGATACAGCAACTCTGTAACCGGACTAGGCTAGTTATAGGAAAGTCGGGAAACAGAAACAAGTGCGGCTTTCAAACCAGAAAGTTGAAAGAGATGGAAAAAAACTGCTCAAACACCCAATAGCTACAATTTCTGGGCCAGGGACCACTCCTCTTGTGGTAGATAGGCTACCTGATGCTTACCAGTCCCACTGATAAGCTAGAAGGCTTCCCTCCAACACGGAAAGGCTTGGGGGGGCTCAGAAGCTTACAAAGATTCCTGGATACAGCAAATCTGTACCTGGACTAGACTAGTAACAGGAAAGGCAGGAAACAAGTACAAACACAGGCTTTTAAGTCAGAAGGTTGAAAGAGATGGAAAAGCTTCCTAAACAGCCAATAAACTATAATGTCTGGGCCAGAAACCACTCCTCCTGTGGTAGATAGGTTACCTAGTGCTTACCACTCCCACTGATAAGCTAGAAGGCTTCTCTCCAACACAGAAGGGCTTGGGGGCTCAGAAGCTTACCAACAGTCCTGTATACAGCAAATCTGTACCTGGATTACACTAGTTATAGGAAAGGCGGGGACCAAACACAAAATGGGCTTTTAACCAGAAAGTAGAAAGAGATGGAAAAACAGCCCAAATGACCAATGAACTACAATTTCAGGGCCAAAGCCCACTCTTCCTATGGTAGATAGTCTACCTAGTGCTTACCACTCCCACTGATAAGCTAGAAGGCTTCCCTCCAACACAGAAATGCTTGGAGGGCTCAGAAGCTTACCAACAGTCCTGGATACAGCAAGTCTGTATCTGGACTTGACTAGTTACAGGAAAGGCAGAAAACAAGTTTAGAATTTATTTTTTTGTTACAGAAAAGCAGCTAAAACAGCAGTAAATACAATTCAAATTGTAGTGCAGGCCAGCACACCTGAGTGTGTAGCAACTCTACGACAAATACAGTTCAAATAAGTGCAATTAAATTAACAAATGACTAAAAATCAAGTGCAGAAGGCAGTAAATTAGAAGGCTACTAACAAGCAGTAATAAGTGCAGAGTAAGAGCGACTGAACAGATAACAGCACGCAGAAGAGCAACTAAGACAGTTACAGTAAGAGCAGATGAATTATATATATATATATATATATATATATATATATATATTTTTTTTTTTTTTTTTTTTTTTTGAGGGAAGGAACAGAGCAGGATTAAGAGGCTACAGGGGTTGTCCTTCCCAAATGCTCTCTATGTACACAGTAGGAGTGCCAGAAATCAGAATATGATCTCACTGCGCTCAGTTGAGTGAGCAAATGAGATGGGCCCAGAAGGAGTATCCAAATACAAATCTACAAGAGGGGTGGGCAATTTCAAAGCCACCAACATTAATACCAAAACAAGAACAGGGAGGATGGGTGGGGAACTAACTGTAGAGAGACAGCCACAACTTCAGTTGAGTTAATATTCAGTGAAAAACACAAATAAATAAATTAAATACAGTACTATATGCAAACGAGCAGATAAAAGTGTACTTAAATTCACTTATACATCCAGCTGATTTCAGGTAGATGTTAGCTGGCCAAAGCCCTGATATTAAGCTAGCCTGTGTAACTAATTTATCACTGTCTCTGCATTTTCTGTGTATTTCTGCAAAAAAAAAAACAAAAAAAATAATCCTTGTTTTCCCGCCTTTTTCGACTAGTTTAGACCAGTATACAGGCATTGCTGTATTCTGGGCTGTGGTGTAGTTCCTGTGTTGTCCATTACCTTACTTGGATAAAAGGAAGTTTCTTTGCTCACCAGTGGGAGTGGGGAGCCTTGAGCAGCCTACCTATCCTTGGGGGAAGTGACCTCAGCACAAGAAGCTGTTAGTAATTGGTTGTTTGAGACCATTCCTAGCTCTTTTGTAGTTCACTGCTTAAAATCTGCCACTGGGCGTTTTTTTCTGGCTATACTGCTCAGACAAGCTCCACGTGGGTTTACAGAGTGGTCCTAGCAGCAAGGAACTCGAAAAAGCGACTACTTTCTGGATTTAAGTATCTTTGCTTTTTTTCCACTGAAAATAGCTTCTGCTGCTTACTTTAAACTAGCCTGAACTGTTTTTTTACTGATTACTGCATTTATTTTAAAAATTGCACTTAAAGTTACATTTAGTCGAATTTAGTTGAAAGTTTGCTTGTTTGTTTGTTTAATTGAACTGTGGAGGCTGCCCACTAAAGTGTGCTAGCCTGTGTAACTAATTTATCACTGTCTCTGCATTTTCTGTGTATTTCTGCAAAAAAAAAACAAAAAATAATCCTTGTTTTCCGCCTTTTCGACTAGTTTAGACCAGTATACAGGCATTGCTGTATTCTGGGCTGTGGTGTAGTTCCTGTGTTGTCCATTACCTTACTTGGATAAAAGGAAGTTTCTTTGCTCACCAGTGGGAGTGGGGAGCCTTGAGCAGCCTACCTATCCTTGGGGAAGTGACCTCAGCACAAGAAGCTGTTAGTAATTGGTTGTTTGGGACCATTCCTAGCTCTTTTGTAGTTCACTGCTTAAAATCCGCCTCTGGGCATTTTTTTCTGGCTATACTGCTCAGACAAGCTCCACGTGGGTTTACAGAGTGGTCCTAGCAGCAAGGAACTCAAAAGCGACTACTTTCTGGATTTAAGTATCTTTGCTTTTTCACTGAAAATAGCTTCTGCTGCTTACTTTAAACTAGCCTGAACTGTTTTTTACTGATTACTGCATTTATTTTAAAAAATTGCACTTAAAGTTACATTTAGTCGAATTTAGTCGAAAGTTTGCTTGTTTGTTTGTTTAATTGAACTGTGGAGGCTGCCCACTAAAGTGTGCTAGCCTGTGTAACTAATTTATCACTGTCTCTGCATTTTCTGTGTATTTCTGCAAAAAAAACAAAAAAAATAATCCTTGTTTTCCCGCCTTTTTCGACTAGTTTAGACCAGTATACAGGCATTGCTGTATTCTGGGCTGTGGTGTAGTTCCTGTGTTGTCTATTACCTTACTTGGATAAAAGGAAGTTTCTTTGCTCACCAGTGGGAGTGGGGAGCCTTGAGCAGCCTACCTATCCTTGGGGGAAGTGACCTCAGCACAAGAAGCTGTTAGTAATTGGTTGTTTGGGACCATTCCTAGCTCTTTTGTAGTTCACTGCTTAAAATCCGCCTTTGCACGGCTTTGCGCGGTCGTGCACATAGCGCAGCGCCGGTTAAACAAGGTTAAACTTGGTTAAACAAGGTTAAACTTTTTCTGGCTCCGCCAAGTCTGCTCTTCAATTTTTCCCTTAGAACTGTTCTACTTGCAATCTAAACAGCCTATACTCTATCTGAAAAGCTCAGCACTTGCTCCTAAAGCATTTTGTGTACAGGTAAAGCACTCTTAAACAAACGAAAAGTACTTCATTCACCTAAATTCTGTTGAGTACCCATTTCCCTATAGGTCCTTTCTGACTCAGTTACACAGCAATCTTTTTCACTATTTCTAGCATGTCGAAGGGTCAGTTGCTAGCGTCCTCTCCTGTTCAGCTGGTGAATCTAGAATCTTGAGGCAATGTTACAATTGCCTCATGTACACAGACAACCCTCTCCTCCTCCCAACAAATACAAATATATGCGAGAGATGCAACTATATAGCCAAACTGGAGGCTGAGCTCTCTCAATTCAGTACTGGCAAGACCAGTCAGGAGGAGAAGGTAACCACGCACACCACAAACCCAGTCTCACATAGAACTATCACAACTGCAAACCAAACACATAAACACACAAAAACATACTTGGAGGCGCTGATTAAAAATCTACCAAAACAACAGAGGCCTCCAAAGCAGACACCCAAGCAACCACCACCTCAAGACATAGCAAATGCAACACATAGTTCACAAAGTCAGTGTGCTAAACAGTCACAGGCCTTAAGGCCAAACAACATGCCAGACACACTTGTAATAGGTGACTCCATAGTCAGGCACACTGACATCCCGCTCACCAGACTGAACAAGGAGAGGGTCACAGTAAGCTGCCTGTCAGGAGCTAGAATCCGCCACATAACACAAGCACTCAGGTCACTCCACAGCAAGTACAAATATGACTCAG
This sequence comes from Protopterus annectens, assembly GCF_019279795.1. Lineage (NCBI taxonomy): Eukaryota > Metazoa > Chordata > Ceratodontiformes > Protopteridae > Protopterus > Protopterus annectens. The sequence goes on from NC_056727.1 coordinate 938,721,042, forward strand.
TCATTGTACATGCAGGTGTAAACGACCTGAGACATACCTCGCTGGACTACATGAAAAGAGACATAGAGGAGCTCTCTGATTATGTAGCCCAGGCCGGTATGACCCTGACCCTGAGCAGCATCTTACCCTCACCAAGAATGATGCTACAGTACAAAGACAAAATGATCAGTTTTAACAATTGGCTTAATTACTGGTGTCATTCTAAGGGGATCCAGTGTCTGTCTGCTTGGGATGACATGCTTGACAAGCCACGCTGCTTCGCAATGGATGGTTTGCACCTGTCACCCCTGGGCTTCCGGATATTGGCCAAGGCTCTTGCCACCCCCATAGTGCCTTTTTTAGGCAAGGCTCAAATGACAAACCTACCTCCCTAGAAAACACAAGTGGAAAAAAACTAAGGGTAATGCTGCTCAATGCCAGAAGTCTAAACCTCAAGATGCACGCCCTCGAAGCCCTTCTCAGTATGGAGAACATTGATGTCTGTGCAGTGACTGAAACCTGGTTCAAGGCTCCTGAGAGCACCCCAGCACTATCAGGTTTTACCTCATATCATGCTTTCCGGCCCCAATACTTGGACAGAACCACAAAAGAAGGGGGAGTATCCATTTTCATCAAAGATACCCACACCTCCAGGTTAGTGGCAACGCATGAAGCATCGGAGACTATCCAGGTGCAACTAACCATAGGCAAAACTGCCTTGCAGTTTGTAGCATGCTATAGACCACCCTCTCAAACTCAGGAACCCCACACAGCCTTCCTGAAGACACTGGAGAGTATGAATGTCTCTCCAAATACCATCATTTTGGGAGACTTCAACTACCCAAACATAGACTGGGAACATTACTCAAGCCCCAACACTCTAGCCCAAAGGTTCTTAGAATTCATAAACTCAAATGCAATGGAACAACTAGTCACCATTCCCACAAGAGGAGACAATATACTAGACCTGATCATCACAAACATGGGGACAAAATGCTCCACACCGGAAGTACATCCCTCTTTGGTAAGATCAGACCATAAATTAATCTCACTGGAAATCCACATCCCGCCCCCACCCCCTGCACAAAAGACCACAGTGAAGAACTTCTCAAAAGCAAACTTCACACTTCTTAAGACTGAAGTGGTATCTTTCAAGGCCCCTGGGCCAGTGGAAACCACAACCCACACTGCTGAATCCCTTGCAAATGCCTTCTATGGGCACCTTCAAGAATGCATGGATCATGCAATCCCAAATAAAACCAAGACCCATTCCCCAAAGGCAGGCGACCGGTCTGGTGGACCCCAGCCATAAACAAACTTTACAACAGAAGGAGGAAGCTACTACATGACAGAGCAAAATCCCTAAAAGGAAAGGCATCTCTGATCAGTACTAGAAAAAACAACGATCACTCATAAAATCATCCAAGGCCAACTTTGAGAGAAAAATCGCAAATGACACAAAAGACAATCACAAGGCCTTCTTTAGCTATGTTAGAAACCTGGGTGGAAACTCCCAGATATGCTCAGAGTTAGTCCAAAATGACACAAAATACACTGAACCCACTGACATTGCCAACATTCTGGCAGACAGGTTCAGTGCAAATTTCTCCTCCCCCCCCCAAAAGGAGAAATAACTATCCCAGCAGAGTGTAGCCTCCCTAACATCTCAGATGCCCAGGTGAGAGCCGCCCTCTCTAAAGCTAAAAACACAGCATCAATGGGACCGGATGGTGTCCCGGGCTGTGTGCTACATGAACTCCAAGAGGAACTAAACCCACACATAAGGCTGCTGTTTAATCTTAGCCTTACCACAGGATACGTACCCAAAGAGTGGCGTACGGCAACAGTGGTCCCACTTCACAAAGGCGGTGCTTCTACGGACCCTGGAAATTACCGCCCCACAAGCCTGACGAGCCTGGTCTGCAAAGCTTTGGAGAGGATCATTATGGAACTCATAAACAAATACATTGGGGACCTACAGACATTGGATCCTACCCAATTTGGCTTTGTCAAGGGCAGATCCTGCCTTCTGAACTTGGTCGACTTTTTTGAAACAGTCACTAAGGCCATTGATGAGGGTAAGGCAGTTCACACAGCCTACCTTGACCTTGCAAAAGCCTTTGACACAATACCCCACTCGGGCATCATAGACAAACTCACCAGCTTAAACGTAAACCCATATGTCACAAGATGGGTTGCAAACTGGCTCAAGGACAGAACCCACAGGGTCAGAGTTGCTGGAGCTATGTCAGACTCTAAGCCAGTCACAAGCGGTGTCCCACAGGGCTCAGTCCTGGGACCCCTCTTGTTCGGCATTTATTTTTCCGAGGTACAGGCAAACATAGGAGGATTGTGGCTGACAAAGTTCGCAGATGACTGCAAACTGGGCGCCATAATTGATACTCCAGCGGACACAAACATCCTTCAGAGAGGCCTCATAGAAATGGATAATTGGTGCCAGAGCCATGTCCTTAAGCTAAACGCCAAAAAATGTATAGTCATACCCTTTGGGAAAAACAAGGTACTGACAAATTACCACATAGGCTTTAATCCATTAAGTACGGAAGAGGTAATCAGGGACCTAGGGACCCAGGTTGACAGTAACCTCTCATTTGACACTCACATTGCCAAAGTAGTTAGGAAGACCTTCTATATTGCCCACCTTATCATGAAGGGTTTCACATCTAGATCAAGAGAGGTCATTGTGCCCCTGTACTCTTCTCTTATCAAGCCAATGATTGAGTACAATGCCCCATTTGGGATGTATCTCACCCGACACCTGCAGCAGTTGGAAAGACCCCAAAAGTTCCTCACCAAGAGGATAAAGGGTCTTAAACATATGTCATATGCTGCCCGACTGAAAAATCTCCAGCTCTATTCAGTCGCATACCGCCTACTCAGAGGTGATCTGTGCCTGACGTACAAGGCCATGTCCAATCCTGAATTAATGGACATGCTCCACCTCAGAAAATCCAAATCCATCAGAGCCACGAGAACAAGTGACTTAAACCTCAACACAGAAATAAATAGAACGTGCTGGAGGGACAGATTCATAACCCAGAGGCTCCCTACACTCTGGAACAGAATCCCAGTCCATGTTAGGCAGAGTCCCTCACTGACTCTATTCAAGAGAAATCTCAACGAGTGGATGGGAGATCGTAGGTTTACCCCGGGGGTCATCTCTTTGTCACTACTAGACAGAGGCATAGTAAACTAAACCCTAAAAGGGCGTAGTATTCTCATCCTAAGGGGTGGTGTAAGCCACATACACTCTGGCTAGGCTTATAAATGCCCTAGGGCAGATAGCCTAGTACGAACCTATGAACCTATGAACCTATGAACTTAAAATGTACTACTTATATAAGGCAAGACAGGATGTCAGTGGTGAGCTGAAACTACCCCCCACTGCTATCAATGGCTACACATTAATTCTAAAAAGTACTCTGTAGAGAGACAGCCACAACTTCAGTTGAGTTAATATTCAGTGAAAAACACAAATAAATAAATTAAATACAGTACTATATGCAAAAGAGCAGATAAAAGTGTACTTAAATTCACTTATAAGTCCAGCTGATTTCAGGTAGATGTTAGCCGTCCAAAGCTGTGATATTAAGCAGAGATAGCTCAAAATATTCCATTTATATAAGGCAAGACAGGATGTCAGTGATGAGCTGAAACTACCCCCACTGCTATCAATGGCTACACAGAAATTCTAAAAAGTACTCTGTAGAGAGACAGCCACAATTTCAGTTGAGTTAATATTCAGTGAAAAACACAAATAAATAAATTAAATACAGTGCTATATCCAAAAGAGCAGATAAAAGTGTACTTAAATTCACTTATACGTCCAGCTGATTTCAGGTAGATCTTAGCCGGCCAAAGCTTTGATATTAAGCAGAGATAATTCAAAAAGCACCACTTATATAAGGCAAGACAGGATGTCAGTGATGAGCTGAAACTACCCCCACTGCTATTAATGGCTACACAGAAATTCTAAAAAGTACTGTAGAGAGACAGCCACAACTTCAATTGAGTTATTATTCATTGAAAAACACAAATAAATAAATTAAATACAGTACTATATGCAAAAGAGCAGATACATGTGTACTTAAATTCACTTATACGTCCGGCTGATTTCAGGTAGATGTTAGCCGGCCAAAGCTCTGATATTAAGCAGAGATAACTTAAAATGTGCCACTTATATAAGGCAAGACAGGATGTCAGTGATGAGCAGAAACTACCATCCACTGCTATCAATGGCTACATAGAAATTCTAAAAAGTACTCTGTAGAGAGACAGCCACAACTTCATTTGAGTTAATACTCAGCGAAAAAACACAAATAAATAAATTAAATACAGTACTATATCCAAAAGAGCAGATAAAAGTGTACTTAAATTCACTTATACGTCCAGCTGATTTCAGGTAGATGTTAGCCGGCCAAAGCTCTAACTTGCCTCAGTTCCCCAATATCATACAAGAAGCTTTTTCCTTAGTTGTGGAATGACTCCAAAATGCCCAGCTACTACTCAACCCTAAAAAGCAAAGTTTATGTTATTTTTCCAAAACACATTACTGACAAAATGAATTTCTAGTGTCTCATACAAACCTTCTTGGAGTGATTATAGATGATAACCTTAAATGTGATCTTCACGTTCAAAATAACAGAAAAAGACTCACCAAAAATTATGAATGCTCTACAGCATAAAAACCTCCTCAGCAACACCACCAAAATCACTCTTGCAACTACCTACCTTCTCTCATCTCTCTTTTACAGTGCACTCATCATAACCAACCTTCAGGCTATAGGCGAAAAAGGCTGTTATAATAAGTCTGCAAATTTGTCACCAACCAACAATACCAGATCCACCAGTGTGCTGCCCTTAAGGTATTGAATTGGTTTGAACTACCTCTTCACTTAGATTAAATACAGCTTATCTCCACACATTATTCAAAAAGACAGTGAGTGACCTGCATTTACTCCTGTTCTCCATTCCTATCACCCTAATAGACTACTTTGATCTAATGAACAATATCTTCTCAGCATATGTAAACCTCACAAATCTGGACAAAATCTGTACTCATACTCTGTGGTTAAGAAATGAAATTCTATCTCTCTGCAAATTAGATTTATCTCTAACCTCTCAAACAACTACTGAACAACTACCTAAATAAAACTTGGCTCTGTTCCTGCATAACCCACACTAAACTAGTCCCTCTCTCCTTCTAGCACCAGCATACTTTGACTATGTTTAGAGAGAAGGAATTAGTAAAATATTTTTCATAGACAAAGAACAAATATATTTTGACAAGGCTATATTATTTAGTCATCTCTGTTCTAAGGAGTGTACTCTGCATGTTTAATGTTATGTCTATGAACTGCAACTTGTACATACTTTATCTATTGACAATGCCCTTTTTCATCATATTATAGCTGTCCAAATATTTGTACCATGTATGGATAGGTTCACACTGTATGAACTAAAGCTGGATTTTATGTCATTCTTCTGTATTAGAGTTTGTAATAACATTATTTCATTGTAACAATATTAAGTCAATGTGAACTTTTCTCTCAAGGCCTCAACTGAAAATAGGATATTATCCCAGTCAGACTTATCCAGTAAACAAAGGTCAAATTAAAAAAGAAAGAAAGGATGAAAAGGAAAAAAAGAGGTGTTTAACAAGGAGAAAATGTTTTATAAAGATTAATGCAGTATGCATTATTTTTTAGATTATGTGATAAAAATGTGAGAAATGTCAGGTGTTACTCACAGAGAAAAAATAAAAAAAGATGAGGAAAGCTAAAGATGGTTATACGAAGATGTGAGCTATGAAAGGAAAAAACATTTATAGAAAAAGTAATAGTGAAAAAAAGGACAGTAGGCAAACTAAGATAGGGTTGCTATATCTTGACTTAAGGTACAATGGAATTTGTAACAGAATGTGGTGAAAAGTACAGGCAAATATTAAGCAGTGTAAGAAAAATAAATATGGTTAAGTAAAGCATAAGAAGAATTTTGAGAGGGTAAGTTATCAGTAAAGAAAAAAACATAGAAGAAGGTATTAGTGAAATAAGGAGGGTAGACATCTAAGGGAAGGCTGATAGAGTTTGTTATACATATAAAGTAAAATGAAAGTAATGATAGAATGTGGGAAAACAGTTCCAAATAAATGGCTTCAAATGGTAAGAATAAGTTGGCTTTTAGTGATTATACCAATCTAGGTGTTGTGCATGAGCAAGCCATGTATTGTTTAGATATTGTTTCAGATGAAACTTAATCTTAATCTGTCTCTGTGCCTTAGAGGTAGAGGAATGGAGTTCCAGACTTCCAAAGCAGAATATGAGACAGCAGGGCACAACTGTGAATCACCATTCCTGAATTATTCAGTTTGGGCATTTAACAGACCAACCATATGCCTTATCCTAGGGAAATTATAAATGTTTAGTACATGAGGCAGGATTTCAAAATGAAATTGAAATGCTACAAATAAGGGAAATGTATGCAATATACAAGCATCTCATTATAAACTTATCATGAAGTACTTATAGAGAAAAAAAAAAACAATAGCATTGACCATTTGCAGGTCTCAAGTTAAAATATTGGACCATTGACAAGCTTAACCATAAAACCAAAAATAAAGTGTTTCAAGCAGCTTAAAGGACATAGGTACAAGAATCCACGCAAACTTTGTTAACATTTTTAATGTTAAAAACAATGTTTATTGTGCTCTTTCATCAGAACAAGGTGGAAGTGAGGAAAACCTTCACTGCAATACATCATCTGGCCAATCATCTTGTTAGCCTGGTACATTTCAAAATCTTAAAGTCATATGTTCCATCAGTTAAAAACATGCACAAAGAAATATTTTTTTTGTTAATATAAATCCTTATAAGCCATACATACATTCTTAATATCATAAATTAATAACATTAAAAAGCTTGATGAATCTGTCAAATGTAGAAATATAAAAATATAAAATGTAAAATAGCTACAACTTTGCTGCCCTGATCTTCAAACCTGGAGCAATTGATGCAGACTCATTAAGCCATGGGGGCTGTGGCATTAAGCCTACGTTGCCAGCACAGTTCCTTGTACTCCAACTTGGTCTCCCAGTTACCAACCCTGAGGAATTTTGGAATTATATCAGTAATACAGAATCTGAATTTGTCAAATGACCCACATGGTTCATTATGTTTATATAGTGCATTGTTAGTACACTTTATGGAGATGGCATGTATATGTTTGTATATTCTCTTTCTGAACATCCTCTTTGTTCTCCTAACATAAAAACTTGGACAAGAGGCACACTTATCCAAGTAGACTAAACCTTTGGACTGACAGTTACCATCATGTAACTCCCAGTTCCCTACAGATAGCATCAATCCCTTTGAGTTTTCATATCTCATAACCCATGTGTCACATGTCTTGTGTATTCAAATGAGACACTGAGGCTGGGTATGCATCCAAGTCATTTAATGTACATAAACACATCAAGAGCTGTAATTGGAACATATACTTCAAACTTTGTATGCTTACTGACTGACTCAGTACTTCTACCACATTCACATGTGCATCTCCATTCAAGCTAGCAGTCACATTGAATGAATCTCCCACATGCTCAGCAACATATATGTGCATGCTCTGTGACTACAGTGGCTGACTAGGTACAATATACACAATGCTCTACACCACCCAACCTATACCAACTCATCTTAACAAAGAGGTTCAATTATAGATTGGATTCTAGTATCTCACCCTATTAACTACATAAAATCAGAAATTTTACCATACTCCATTAGTGATCGCCACCCTGTCTGCACTACTAGACTTATCTCAAACCCTTGCAAATAATATACTTACAAAACAGTATGCATTCTAACCCACTTTAACCAGCATACCTTAACAGATATACTAAATACTATTAATGGTCTTTCTTAAAATACTTACCTCTTGACGAAGCAGTCAATAAATTCAACTCTATATTCCTAGACGCATTAAACAGACTAGCACCTGCCAGAAACTAAAAGAACCAAAAACAACTATTCCCCTGGCTTTCTGTAAATACCAGATATTTCATGGAAAAAAAAAACAGATAAGGCCTGGGCATGCTACTCAAAACAGAAAATGCAATATAATCTACAACACTTTAGAGCACAGAAACAATGTAGTAAAGAAACATGTGATCCTAGATAAAAAACAATTTTACACAAAGCCACAGGATCAAAATAAAACCTTTCCTAAGACTTACTGATCTGTGATATATAACAATAAGTATCCTGTTTTTTTTTTTTTTTTTTTTGCTTTTTACTAGTTATTGCTTATTCTAACCATTTATCCATTTATGGTACTTTTTTATTGTCTGCTGCATACTTTTACTGTATTTTAGTGCTATAAACTAATCTGCACGGTTGTACTAAAATTGTCTGCCATGGGCCTGTTAAATCACATTTGTTTCTGTCACACTGTTTGTAAAGCTTTTTTAGCTAGTTACTGTCACACAGTTTGTAAAGCTTTTTTAGCTAGTTTCACTGTATGAAATGTATCAACTGGAAATTTTCTCCATCTGTTAAGCATCTGTTTGTTTATTCTGATTTCCTGCCAAGAAGTGTATCATATAACAGATTTGTTTGCAGTCAAAATCATTCTCTAGAGTCTCCTTGCATCTTTATCTGTTTAAAACTTTCATTTAGTGGCTCACTGCTGCTTTTCCTGCTATAATAAACATTTATGCAGTGTTTTCTGCCCAAAATAGTGTATCTAGTAGCTGTACTTGGTGGCTTTGCAGTTGCCTGCCCCTGATGTAAATTTGATCTGGGACACTCCTCCCAGTCTAATGTCATTAGTTCATTATACCTAATACAGAGAAAGCATTTGAGAAAGCCAACCCACTTAGTTTCTTAGCCTTGAATGATCTTCTGTTCCTCCTTTCTTCCTTTCTACTTTACTTTAAAAAAAACTTTATTCAGCTGCTTGCTGCTTTTACAATATTTGTGTTTCCTCCTCCAACTCTATTACTTCATGTTGGTTTTTCTACTACTAGTTCAACAAAGTGTTCCAATTGCATCTTCTCTGCTGCATTTATTACAGCTGGTTTTAGTCTGTTTAAATTTTAAGTGTTACTTAAGCTCCACAGATCCAGTTTTTGGTGTCCTGCAGACTACAAGAGCAACAGGAAGGAGAACAAGATACTCTAAGTGCCTCCATTTTGATTTTTTCATAATTTACTGCTCTCTGCACTTGTTTTTTTTTTTTTTGTCATTTTTAATTTATCTGTATTTTTGTATTTGCCTTATAGGTTCATAGGTTCATAGGTTCATAGGTAGGTACTAGGCTATCAGCCCAAGGGCCTACATAAGCCTAGCCAGCAAGGTACCATAGATTACACCACCCAAGAAGGTTATTTTCCTGTTGTGCCACTGTCCAGCAAAGACACAGAAGTGATCCCCGGAGTGTATTTCCTATTTCCCTTAATATTGCTGCACACTCAAGTGTGCTAGCTTGTACTGCATTTAAAGTGTTTTGCTACTGTTTTAACTGCTTTTCTGCAAAACAAACAAAAAAAAGTTCTAAGCTTGTTTCTCACCTTTCCTGTAACTAGTCTAGTCCAGATACAGATTTACTGTATCCAGGACTGTCTTGTAAGTTTCTGAGCCCCCCAGACCTTTCTGTGTTGGAGGGAAGCCTTATAGCTTCTCAGTAGGAGTGGTAAGCTCTAGGTAGCCTATCTACCACAAGAGGAGTGGTTTCTGGCCCAGAAATTGTAGTTTATTGGCCATTTGGGCAGTTTTTCCATCCCTTTCAGATTTCTGGTTTAGAAGCCAAGGTTTGCACTTGTTTAAGTTCCAGGGATCCAGTTATGGCATGCTGCAGACTAAAAGAGCAACATGAGGGAGAAAGAGATATTCTGCCTACATCTTAATTTTTTCATAATTTACTGCTTTCTACACTTGTTTTTTGTCATTTTTAATTTATCTGCATTTATTTAAACTGTATTTGCCTTAATATTACTACACACTCAAGTATGCTAGCTTGTACTGCATTTAAAGTGTTTTTGTTACTGTTTTAACTGCTTTTCTGCAAAAAACAAAAAAACAAAAAAGGTTCTAAGATTGTTTCCCAACTTTCCTGTAACTAGTCTAGTCCAGATACTGACTTGCTATATCCAGGACTGTTTTCCAAGTTTCTGAGCCCCCCAGACCTTTCTGTGTTGGAGGGAAACCTTCTAGCTTATCAATTGGAGTGGCAAGCACTAGGTAGCCTATCTACCACACGAGGAGTGGATTCTGACCCAGAAATTGTAGTTTATTGACCATTTGGGCAGTTTTTCCATCCTTTTCAACTTTTCAGTTTAAAATCCCATGTTTGAGCAGGTTTGCACTTATTTAAGCTCCGCGGATCCAGTTTTGGCGTCTTGCAGACTACAAAAGCAACAGGAAGGAGAAAGAGATACTCTAAGTGACTCTATTTTGATTTTTTTTCATAATTTACTGCTCTCTGCACTTGTTTTTTGTTGTTTTTAATTTATCTGCAGTTATTCAAACTGTACTTGCCTTAATATTGCTACACACTCAAATGTGCAAGCTTGTACTGCATTTAATGTGTTTTTGCTACTATTTTAACTGCTTTTCTGCAAAATAACCAAAAAAAGTTCTAAGCTTGTTTCCTGTCTTTGCTGTAACTAGTCTAATTCAGATACAGACTTGCTGTATCCAGGACTTTTATGTAAGTTTCTGAGCTCCCCAGACCTTTCTGTGTTGGATGGAAGCCTTCTAGCTTATCAGTGGGAGTAGTAAGCAGTAGGCAGTGTATCTACCACAAGATGAGTGGCTTCTAGCCCAGAAATTGTAGTTTATTGGTCGTTTGGGTAGTTTTTCCATCCCTTTCAACTTCCTGGTTTAAAAGCCCATGTTTGCATGGGTATGCACTTGTTTAAGCTCATTGGATCTAGTTTTGGCATCCTGGAGACTACAAGAGCAACAGAAAAGAGAAAGAGATACTCTAAGTTCCTCCATTTTGATTTTTTCATAATTTACTGCTCTCTGCACTTGTTTTTGTCATTTTTAATTAATTTTCATTTATTTAAACTGCATTTGCCTTAATATTGTTACACGCTTAAGTGTGCTAGCTTGTACTGCATTTAAAAGTGTTTTGCCAGTGTTTTAACTGGTCTTCTGCAAAAAAAAAAAAAAAAAAGTTCTAAGCTTGTTTCCCACCTTTCCTGTAACTAGTCTAGTCCAGATATAAATTTGCTGTATCCCGGAGTCTTGTGTAAGTTTCTGAGCCCCCAGACCTTTCTGTGTTGGAGGGAAGCCTTCTAGCTTATCAGTGAGAGTGGTAAGCACTAGGTAGCCTATCTATCACAACAGGAGTGGTTTCTGATCCAGAAATTGTAGTTTATTGGCCATTTGGGCAATTTTTCCATCCCTTTCAACTTTCTGGTTTAAAAGCCCATGTTTGCGCAGGTTTGCACACAGTGCAGCGCCACTCAGCTAAAGTAAACTATTACTGGTGTCAGAAAGTTTGCTTTCAATTTTTCCCTTATAACGTGCATATTCTTTTACTTCTTTGTGCTTCAATTAGCTTAATCGGCTAGCACTTTAACAGGCTTTTGTAGCATTTATTATGGCACACTTAGGTGCTATCAGCACTAGCTGTTCCTAAATAGTGACAGCACCAGTACTTATTAGTTATAACCACCCCTCCTGGTATAATTGTAGGGCAATTTCCTGTGCTTTCTCCTGCTAACCTGGCACACTTGGGCATTCTAAGAAAGTGTGGTAACTGTCTAATGTACACAGACAACCCTCTCTTCTTACTTCCCAACCCTCATACATGTGAGAGATGCACTTATATCACCAAAATGGAAACAGTGCATGATCCAACCAAGACTGGACTAGCTGGTCAAGAAGAGAAGGTCAACACCTGCAACTCACTACATAGAACACACAGACCTCCACAACACCAACCATCACAACCCACACATAAAAACACAAACCATACACCCACCTTTGCGGAGGCTCTCAATAAAAATGTAACCAAACAACAGAGACCCCAGAGATAGAAATGCACTTAACCACCACAACACAACATCAACCCCAGAACACAAGCTCATCACCACAGTGTGCCCCTCAACCTAAGCCCTAAAGGCAAGACACTTTGTCCAATGTACTAACCATAGGAGACTCAACTGTGAGGCACACTGATGTCCCACTCACTAGGCTGACAAGGATAAGGTGACAGTCAGTTGTCTATCAGGTGTCAGGATCCCCCACATAACACATGCACTCAGGTCATGCCACAAGTACAAATATGGCTCAGTTATTGTCCATATGGGTGTGAATGACCTGAGACATACCTCCCTGGACTACATGAAAAGAGATGTGATGGAACTCTCAGATTATGTGCCCCAGGCAGGTATGACCTTAGTCCTGAGCAGTATTCTACCATCACCCAGAATGATACCACAGTACGAGCAGAAAATTATTGACTTCAACAATTGTCTAAGTTTCTGGTGTCATTCTAAGGGGATCCAGTATCTGTCTGTCTGGGATGACATGATCGACATACCTCAATGCTTTGCCAGAGATGGCCTGCATCTGCCACCGCTGGGATTTGGGGTACTGGCTAAGGCTCTTGCCACCTCTATAGTGCGTTTTTAGGCAGTGTTCAAAAGACCAAAATTCTACTGTAACAGCTGCAAACAAATGCAATCTGAGGGTTATGCTGCTCAGTGCTAGAAGTCTAAATCTCAAGATGCACTCGCTCGAAGGTCTCCTCAAAATGTAGAATGTCGACATCTGTGCTGTAATGGAGACCTGGTTTAAAGAGACAGAAATCACCCCTGCACTCCCAGGCTACAATTCATTCCATATCCTTCTGCCACAGAATACGGTCGGAAGCTCCAAAGGCAGTAGTGACTCCCTATTCTTAAATGATACACACATCTCTAGACTGGTAGTCCAGCATAATGCATCCAATGTACTTCAGGTACAATTAACACTGGGTAAGATGGTGATACAAGGCATAGCCTGCTACAGAACCCCAAACATGTCCCTAGACTCTCACTCCAAGTTCCTAAGCACCCTGGGATCTATCAGGGTCCAACCCAATACTCTCATATTGGGTGACTTCAACTACCCTTCCATCAACTGGTAAAGCTATTCAAGTACCAATGTACAGGCCCAATGCTTTCTGGGATTTATCAATTCCACTGCCCTATACCAGCTCATTCTGACCCCCACTAGATGAAGCAATATCCTCCACCTGGTTATCACCAACATGGGAGACCATTGCTCCACACCTGTAGTCAATTCCTCCCTGGTAAAATCTGACCACAAACTGATCACCATGAGAATCTATGTCTCACCTACAACCCCTGCTAAGGTGACCACCCTGAATGACTTCTCTAAAGCTGACTTTGGGATCCTAAAAACAGAAGTGTCTAACTTCTCGGCACCTATGCTAATGGAAAATAGCTGCATGATGCCGAATCATACATCAATGCACTGTACAAGCACATACACAAATGCATGAACCTTACCATACCAAATAGAACTAAGATACTCTCCTCCAAAAAAGGAAGCCAATCTGGTGGTCCCCAGCCATCAATAAACTCTACAACAGAAGGAAGAAACTGTTGCAGAAAAAAATGAAGTCACAAGACTGAAAAACCTCCCTTATCAATCTCAACAAAAAGCTGAGATCCCTTATCAAATCTTCTAAAGCCAGCTATGAAGGCAGAATTGCAGCTGACACCAAAAACAACCACAAAGCCTTCTATAGCTATAATATAAACCTCCAAGGCAATACCCAGATTTGCTCTGAGTTATTGCACAATGGCACCTCCTATACTGAGCTAACAGATAAAGCCAACATACTGGCCTACAGTTTCAGTGCCATCCTTACCCCTCACTGCCCCAAGGGCCCTCTCACAATACCAGAAGAAAGCCTGGTACCTACCATTTCTGTGGCACAGGTAAAAGGTGCATTGTCCAAAGCCAAGAATACAGCATCCATGGGACCTGATAATATCCCTGGCTGCATCCTACATGAGCTACAAAATGAACTGGCACCACATCTGTGTGCCTTGTTCAATCACAGCCTTACCTCAGGCTATATCCCTAATGAATGGCACACTGCTACAGTCATCCCTCTCCATAAAGGGGAAGAAACTACAGATCCTGGGAACTATTGCCCCATTAGCCTGACGAGTCTGGTATACAAAGCTATGGAGCACATTATTATAGACCTACTTAACAAAGATAGAGGCAATCTCTAAACTCTTGACCCCATGCAGTTTGGCCTTGTCAAGAGGAGATCCTGCCTGCTGAACCTGATTGACTTCTTTGAGGCAGTAACCAAGGCTGTAGATGAGGTTAAGGCAGTGCATACAGCCTACCTTGACCTGGCCAAGGCCTTTGATACCATTCCCCACTCAGGTATCATTGATAAACTAAACTCACCAAACTAGGCATCAATCCTTACATCAGTAGGTGGGTTGCAAATTGTCTCACGGGCAGGACCCACAGAGTGAAAGTTGTTGATTCCAAGTCAGACTGTTGACCAGTCATGTGTGGAGTCCCACAGGGCTCAGTCCTGGGCCCTCTCCTGTTTGGCATCTACTTCTCAGAAGTTTAGGCCAACACAGAAGTACTCTGGCTGACCAAGTTTGCTGATGACTGCAAGAAATGTGTCATTATCAACTCCCCACATGACGCCGACATCCTACAAAAGGGCATCTCTGAGACCAATGACTAGTCAGAATCATGGCCTGAAGCTTGACACCAAAAAATACGTTATCATCCCCTTTGGAAAAAACTCATTTCCCACAAATTATCACATTGATGGGAGCCCACCGAACACTGAAGGGGCCATAAGAGATCTGGGAACCCAGGACAACAGCCACCTCACCTTCGACCACCACATTGCCACTGTGGTCAGAAAGTTCTTCTACATAGCACATCTTATAACCAAAGGTTTTGCATCCAGGAAGAAAGAGATCATCATCCTTCTCTACTCATACCTCATTAGACCAGTCATCAAATATAATGCCCTATTTGGTATGTACCTGACCAGACACCTACAACAGCTGGAGAGGCCACAAAAGGACCTCAAAAAAAGGATCATAAGCCTTAAACACAAGTTCTACATGGACAGACTCAAGAAACTTCATCTGTTCTCAGTCTCTTATCGTCTACTTAGAGGTGATCTCTGCTTGACTTACAAAGCCATGTCTGACCCAGCCCTACTTGAAATGCTACACCTAAAGAAATCCCAATCTCTCTGCTCCACACACTCCAGAGATCACAACCTCATTACCACAATTAACAGAACATGCTGAAGGGACAGGTTAATTTCCCAAAGACTGCCCATACTCTGTAATAAGCTTCCCATTCATGTCAAGCAGAACACCTCCCTGGCCCTCTACAAGAGAAATCTTGACAAGTGGATGAGTAACAGAAAGTTTACCCCAGGGATCATGCCAGTTGCCCTACTGGATAGGGGCACTGTGAACTAACATCAGGTGGCATGGTGCCTGGGCAATTGTTTTGGGCTAGGCTTGTAAAGGCTCTAGGGCCATTAGCCTAGTACACACCTATGAACCTATGAACAATCAAACAAAAATCATACATCCTGGAAATATTTTTTCCCTAAGCCTTCCAGTAACAGTACTTCTTCTGATATAGCATCTCAGTTTAATTATCATTTCATCAATATAATAGCTTCCTTTATCAACAACTTTTTTGCATCATCCTCTACTTTCTCTCAACCTTCTACTACCTGCCTCTCCTCTTTACGCCATACAACCAGTACCCACTTCCTTTATCAAGTTCCTGCTAAGCAAACTCAAACCTTTCTCCCCCTCTGCTGATAATCTTCCTAATGAGTACATAAAAATGGCAGCTAACTCCATAGCATACACAGTTTCTATACATATTAATAGATCCATCAGGAAAGCTCATATCTCACCCTGTGGAAAAAGCTCTATATCATTCCTGTCCACAAAAGTGGCACCTCCACAGGCATATCCAACTAAAGGTCTATTCCCATCCTTTATCCCCTATCCAAACTTCATGAAAAATGTATTCACAAAAAAATGTCTTCTATATCTACATGACAATAATCTTCTTTCCCTTACACAACATGGATTCAGACGTCCTCACAGTACTATCACTACTCTTCCAAACTTTACTGACACAGTAAATAAAGCCTGTGACTCCAGTAACATAGTCTCAGCCCTATTTTAGATTTATCAAAAGCTCCTGACACAGTTTACCACTCCAAACTCTTGCCCCAGCTATCCTTGCTTGGATTAACAACATCATAGCAACATAAAAAAGACCAATCAAAAACTGGGCATGCTGTACAGAGTTAAAAAATTCTTCATCAGCTTCACAAAAGTAACCCTTGCCTCAACTTATCTCTTACCATGCCTTCTATACATCTCCCCTATCCTAACAAATCTTAACTCCTCACTAAAAGTAAAACTTAATCAAGACTGTAACAAAATAGTTAAATTTGCCACTGGTCAGCCCCATAATTGTTAGACCGTTCTGCTCTCGGAACCTTAAATTGGCTCAAACTACTTGACCTGCTGACTTTTAATCGGCTAATCTTAACACATAAAATACTGTACAACTCCTCGTTCACACAAGCAACCTTAACATTACCTCAAAATTATAGTCCATCTCATGACTTACACTCCTCTCACATGCATTTACTATCTATTTACAAACCTCAAAGATCAAATGGAGTCAGTCTGTACTCACACTGTGTTGCCAAAAACTGGAATAGTATTCCTGAATCATTCAGACTTATACCTCACTACGATTCTTTCAAATCTCAACTCAAAGAGCATCTGTCCAGCAAATCTATCTGCCAATGCTCCTTGTTAACTTAGCACCCTTTTCTAATTTTATATCTTAGAACTTAACTACTAACCCCCCTGCAGTTTTCTTATTTCTGAAGTTATATTGCAGTGATTTCTCTAGACTCACCTTACTACCACTCATGATTTCCCTTTTTCTGTTAGCCTTTACTTGAGTAAACTATATCTATGCAGTATTCATGCATTTTCCATTCTTAATCTACCTTTTATCTTTCAAGGAATTGTAACTGTAAGTATTAAAAATATCTCAGCTAGTTTATAGAGTGTTATAAGTTTATTGTTTATTTTTTCATATACTGTACTTTTTTCAGTGGCAATCATCACTAAAACAATGTACATTTGTAATATAACTTTACTGCTTATTGTTACTTTTTCAAATTATCCATTTATTGTAATTTTCTGTTGTTGTGAAAGTCTCTGTAATATATGTAAATTTTTAATTTTGCAATCTGTTTCTGAAGCATTTCTTCCTGGGCCTCACCTGAAAATGGGCACTTACTCAATCAGACTCTCCTGGTAAACCAATGTCAAATAAACAAAAAATAAATAAACTGTAATTTCACAGTAGTATTTGGGTCTCCCTCCCATTGTAATTGTTTCTTCCTCTAAAATAAAAGGGCATTATTTACAATTACTATATTTCCATGTGCCACTACTTTTTTTTATTGTCCCAGCCTCTTTCAAGGTTGCTGTCCATCATCCCTTTTAAATTCTGGCATGTCTTAAAAAGAAAACAAGGCTCCTCCCCCAGCAGATGGAAACCATTCCTATCTGTTCTTAATATCCTCCAGTTCTTGCAAATAATTCTTTTAAGGTCTTCTGAGCCTGAATTATGTTGAATAACCAGAACCCTTTTGAATCCTGTATTCAGCATTGTGTTGTCACAGTTCTGTGTATACAATTCTTCATTATCTAATAAGGGTTTTCATTTTGTACCCCTTTTAATTATAATATCCTGATAAACCTCTTTTATGAGCTTCAAGAGGTACCCCCTTACTAAGAACATTGTCTTCAATTTGTTAATCTTCTCTACCAAAACTACTTTATATGAGATCATACGTGCAAGACTAATACATTGCCCTTTAATCAAGCTTTTTTTATATTTGAAAGGGTGATGGCTATGAAAGTGTAAATAAGCATTACTGAATGTTAGCTTCCTATATGTGTTTGACCTAAATCTATTGTGGTAACAGAGATACAAGCATCTAAAAAAATGATCCCATTTTTGTTGAACTGGTAGGTACACTGTAAAATGTTTGTACTTGATGTGACGCCTGGTCAATTTCCCATCGGACTGCCAACAGTATATGGCATCCCTTACTATCCTGGGTCAGTAACTAAGGAACTTCAGTCCTCACTACTGATTCAAGTTTGAGACTGTCACTTGAACAGGAATAAACATTCACAATTTCCCCTAAGAGCACAGCAGGAATATGCTCTATAACCTGAGACTGGACTGTATACTTCTGTCTACCCCTAATGTAACTCCTTATTACACACTTTAGAGTACTGCGTCCCAGTTTAAGACCCACGATATGCTCACACTTAAATAAATCTCACATATCCAAATACTTATGGGAAAGCCTGACACAGATTTCCAGCTGTGCCCCTTCCACAAAATAATACGGTAACATGCTGCCACCAATCAGACAGCTTACATGCCCTATTAAATGGTGTCCAATTATGAAAATTAGATATTAAAAACAAATAGTAGCAAATGACCTAAAGTAGCCAGGATTTTTGAGTGGCCTGGGAAGTTATGAAAGCAGGTATAAGCACTCTCAAATTACTAAAGAAAACACTGATTGACCAGGGACAATGTAAGTTAATAAAAATATGTAATAATGAGCAAAATGATTAAAAACATAAAACAGTAATTTCCAATAAACAAACAGAACTCAGTCACCAGGAAAATGAAATCAAAAACAGTAATTTCCAATAAACAAACAGAACTCAGTCACCAGAAAAAATAAATCAATACTGAAGGACAGAAATCCCACATTTAGAATAACTCCAACTAATTAATTATAATTTTTCCTATCTGATTAAAGAACCCTGTCCCTGATCTAAACTAAATTATTACAACAGAGCAAAGGCAGGCTTACAGTTCTTGGTGAGTACTTTTGGGCATCCATTACACAGTACAACTGTGAACAAATGACAACTGCAACTGGCTGTTATCTGATAATTGACTTCAACTGTCTTCAGCAGGCTCTTTTATTGACTAGCTTAACGGACAACAATGGGATTCTATTATTAAATGCTCAACTCCTCTGTCTTTTTTCTCCTTATTTACTGTCCGTGTTATGAATACACAACAATACAGCCTTTAAAATATTTTAAATTGACTGTTTCCCTCCACTAGAACAGTAACTTACTGTACTGTGGTAGTTTCACTTTTAAAAACATCTATCCTTCCCTGGAAAAACTTGCTGCAATCTCCAATTCACTGATGTCATCAAGGTCAATGAATACAGGTAGTTTTCTGGCCATTTCCCTTCCCAAACTAACCACCTTGACCATCCTAAAAACCCACACATGCTGTGATGTCACAGCTCCTTGGTCCTACTCCTACCCATACAGAAAGTAAAGGCTAGAACAAAAAAAAGTACATGAGTCAAGTCTCCTGCTGTGATTTGTCAATCACAGCAAGTAACAGCTCAAATTACCCTTAGCACTTTGACAGCTAGAGAACTTAGGTGTGAAGGGGGATAGAAGATGTGTCAAAGTAGTATAATTCAGACTTCACAAAGGACTGCAATTTAGCCATTCTAAAAAGAAGCAGCAGTAAAAAACACTTTGAAAATCTGTTCTGTGGCATTTGCACTTTTTGTGTTTTAAGTAGTCATTGAACAGCATGAAATGTTACTTAAAACTAACTGGACAAAAGACAGCAGTGTATGCATATAAAAATCAATTCAGTGACAGGATCTTTAGGATGAAAGAGGCCTGTGTGATATAATTTGTTAGAGACAAGCACTGTGTTGAGGGATACCTAGAGGCAGACTAAATAATCAGACTTACTTCAAGATGTCATTCCCCATGTGGTCAGACTCAGAAATTACATATAAAATATTTAAAAACCTATAAATAGTCCCAGAGTGGTGCTAAAATGTAGGAAACACCAAACCATGATGAAATAAACATGCTTTTGAGTCTGTGGGTGTGGTTCTGCTTTAGCTGTCACAACTGTTCCAATTCTAATTTTCAATTCATCTTTTGAAAATCAAACAGCTGTTTACTAAAGTTCCTTCCTGTCTTTCAGCCTTTTATAGTAACACAGAGCAACTGTCAACATTGTGATGACATCATCTGCATATCAGCTGATTCAGAGACAGTCTGCATTTACAATCTTCACAAATATGCACAGTTAGAATTGTAAAGGACACTGATCAAGTCTTTAAAACATTCTGTACAAACAGACAAACAGATTATAAATTAGCATGTAAGAACTTATTTACAATATCATAGCTAGTCATGCTGGCATATAATGCACATGTTAATCTGAAATTATGTCCAAAAGCTTCAACCAGACATGCTAGCATAGATGACAATGTTTAATTTCTTCACACTTGAATTCAAAATTTTCAAAAATTCATTCACTCTCTCTTTAGTCCCATTCCACATAATAAATATATCATCTAGTAAATGTAAATATGTCTAAATTAAACAGGAAGTCCTTTTGTATCAAAAGCAAATTAGCATAAATGGAGGCACATGCCACCCCATAGCTACACCTTTGGGTTGTTGAAATATTTCCCCTCGTAAAAGAAAAAAATATTGTCTAAAATTAACTCCATAAAATCTATCAGAAGATGGATATTTTTACCTTGTAGGAGTCCACACCTTAAAAGGCTTTCATGAAAAAATCGTAACCCCTCGGTCTTAGGTATACATTTTAACAGGTCTTTAATATCGATAGTTAAAAACCTATGTTCTGTTCCCATAGCCTACTGTCAAGGCGACTATGAAAGTCCCAAGAATCTTTTAGAAGATGTTTGAACTGTAAATAAATTGGTTGTAATGTCTTATCAATAAAGACTGTTAAGAGGTAGGTTTTGGATCCCTGTGCATCTACTATGAGTCTTAAAGGGTGGTGCTCAACATCTTTGTGTATCTTAGGATTATCAAAGATCGTTAGAATTCTGGGTGTAGAATTGCTCAAAAAATTGTAAATGTCAGGTGTTAACAAACCTTGGGAAGGATGATCTAGTAATTATAAATCAGTGTTTTTGTATATGGTGTCACCATCCAAAATCTTTGACATTTTACTAACATAGTCAATGTTATCAAAAATTACCACCCCCCACCTTTGTCAGGTTTCGTAACACTGATGGTACTGTTCCTTTGTAGTTCTTCAAGCAGATTTCTCTCTTCCCTAGATAGGTTAAATCTAGGCTTGTGAGCGTTGAAGTGGACATTGCCGTAAATGTTCATTTCACATATCTTTTAAAGGTTGCTAACAAAGGATGCAAGGGTTGGTTGAAAATGCTTTTCATTTTTTTTAAATAGAAACTTCAGTTTACTTGTTTTTACTTGCCTGGTGTATTAAATAAAATAGCCAATTTAACTTTCCTAATAAATAGTTTAAGTTCCACAAGAACAATAACAGTATCAACTTTTCTTTGTGGGTATGAATTTTAAACCCTTTCTGGAAAAGGTCAAAATGAAGGGTGATGTCAAGATTACTATAGTTTAAGATCTTAAATCCACCTCTAATTAACAAAACAACCCCATGTTCCTTAGTAAGTATCTCCTCCTCTTCAACTGATTTCACTTTGTTCAAAATCGCTGCCTGTCCTGACCTGATTGGTATGGTGGTGTAGGAGATGTCAACCCATTCATTTCTTCTATCTGCTTCACTAAACTTTGCAACTGCCTGAGGAGAATCTAAAGGGTCATGTTCACCTTTAAAATGGTCATATACATCAGTAATGTCCCTAAACTATTAACTTAACTTAAAACTTAACTTAATTTTAACTTAAAACTTAAGTTAAAATTTAATTTTAACTTAATTTAATTTAATTTAAGTTTTAACTTAAAACTTAACTTGAGTTTTAACTTAATTTCATTTAACTTAAGTTTTAACTTAAAACTTAACTTAAAACTTAACTTAATTTAATTTAATTTAACTTAAGTTTTAACTTAAAACTTAACTTAAAACTTAACTTAAAAGTTAACTTAATTTAATTTAGCTTAAGTTTTAACTTAATTTAATTTAACTTAAGTTTTAACTTAAAACTTAAAACTTAACTTAAGTTTTAACTTAAAACTTAACTTAAGTTTTAACTTAATTTACTTTAACTTAAGTTTTAACTTAAAACTTAACTTAAGTTTTAACTTAATTTCATTTTTTGTATGTGCCTTAGTAAAATAGACCCTTTTCTCCTGATATTGAGATATAACATACTGAATTTTCTTAATTTTTCTATCCCTGTTAACTTTACATTTCTTATGAAAATGTATACTACAATGTTTTTGAGAAATGAAGATGGTGAAATAATTTATGAAATTTTTGAATTCAAGTACGAACTTTATACAGTTTACCCACCAGTTCAATGAAGAGAGGATACATTTTAGATACTTATATCTCTGTTACCCACAATGGATTAAAGTTAAACATATATAGGAAGCCAAAATTCAGAAATGCCTATTTTCATAGCCATCACCCTTTCAAGTGTAAGAAAAGCTTGACCAGAGGGCAATGTATTAGGCTTGCATGTGTGATCTCAGATAAAGTCGTTTTAGTAGAGGAGATTAACAAATTGAAGACAATGTTCTTAGTAAGGGGGTACCCCTTGAAGCTCATAGAAGAGGTTTGTCAGGATATTATGAGTAAATGGGGTACAAAATACAAACCTGTATTAGGTAATAAAGCATTTTATACACAGGATGGCAACAGCACAACACTGAATACAGGATTTGAAAGGGCTTTGGTTATTCAACATAAATCAGGCTCAGAAGACTTTAAAATAATTATTTGCAAGAACTGGAGGATATCAAGAAGAAATAGCAATATCTTCCATCTTCTGGGGAAGGAACCATGTTTTGTTTTTACAACACCCCATAATTTAAAAGGAAAGTTAGACAGCAACCTTGAAAGAAGCTGAGACAATTTGAATAGGTAGAGGCACAAGGAAATGTGGTCCTTGTAAATACTGCCCTTTTATTTTTGATGGAGAAATGATTATATGGTGGGAGACCAAACTACCACTATGAAATTACATGATGGTAACTGTCAGTTCAAAGGTGTATTCTACTTGGCTAAGTGTGCCTCTTGCCCAAGTTTTTATGTTGGGAAAACAAAGAGGATGTTCAAAAAGGGAATACGCAAACACATACACATACTGACAGAACCCACGCTGTCAAAGTAGCCGACTCAAAATCCAACTTCAGACAAGTGACAAGTGGAGTGCCTCTGGGTTCAGTCCTGGGACTGCTCTTGTTTGGCATCTACTTCTCTGAAGTACAAGTCAGCACTAAGGGACTCTGGCTAACAAAGTTCGCAGATGACTGCAAACTGGGAGCCATTATTGAATCCCCAAATTATGTAGATATTTACAAAAGGGCCTTACGGAAACAGATGCTTGGTGCCAGAGCCATGGGCTCAAGCTCAATGCCAAGAAATGTATAGTTATCTCCTTTGGGAAAAAACATGTACCCATGAATTACCACATAAGTGGCAGTACACTAAACACCGAAAGTGTGATAAGGGACTTAGGGACACAAGTGGACAGTGGTCTCACCTTCAATAACCACACCGCCACAACAGTCAGGAAATCCTTCTATGTGGCATACCTCATCATTAAGGACTTTTCATCCAGAAAAAAAGAGGTCATTGTCCCACTGTACTCATCCCTCATTAGACCCATTATAGAGTACAATGCCCTGTTTGGTATGTACCTCACAAGACATCTGCAACAACTGGAAAGGCCACAGAAGTACCTCACTAAAAGAATCACAAGCCTAAAGCAGATGTTCTATGCTGACCATTTAAAAAAACTCCAGCTATACTCTGTCGCTCTGCTTAACATACAAGGCCATGTCAAACCCAGAGCTGTTGGACATGCTACACTTAAAGAAATCCCAATCCCTCAGAGCTACACGCTCCAGGGATCTAAACGTGGTCATCACAATGAACAAAATATGCTGGCGGCATAGGTTCCTGACCCAGAGACTCCCCATAATCTGGAACAGACTGCCCATACATGTCAAGCTGAGCGTCTCTTTGGCCCTCTTCAAAAGGAACCTTGATGATTGAATGGGAGATAGAAAATTCACCCCAGGGATCACGTCAATTGCCCTGTTAGACAGGGGACCAGGGAAGTAATAGCCAGGGAATTGTTATGGCTAGGCTTGTATAGGCCCTAAGGCCGATATCCTAGTACTTATGAACCTATACATGACATCTTCATAAGGTGTACTAGCAACACACTACATAAACATAGTGAAAAATGTGAATCATTTGACAAATTCAGCTTCTATATTACTGATATAATTCCAAAATGCCCTAGGGGTGGTGACTGGGAGACAAGCTGGAGTACAGGTAACTGTACTGGCAACTTAGGCTTAATGCCACAGCCCCCTCAGGGCTTAATGAGTCTGTATCAATTGCACCAGTTTTGAAGATGAGGGCAGAAATGCTGTAGCTATTTTACATTTTATATTTTTATATTTCTACATGTGGCAGATTTCAGAAGCTTTTTAATGTTATTAATTTATGATATTAAGAATGACTGCATGGCTTATAAGGATTTTTTTATTAACAACAAATATTTCTTTGTGATGGATTTACATAAGTATGTTTTTAAATGATGGAACTTATGACTTAAGATTTTGAAATGTAGCAGGCTAACAAGATGACTGGCCAGGTGATGTATTTCAATTAAGGTTTTCCTCACTTCCACTTTATTCTGATGAAGTTTTTTATTTTACGTGATGAAAGTGCTCAACAGATATCTATTTTTAACATTACAGGATTTAACAAACCCCCGGATTTACGAATCCTCCATGTAAGACTTAATAAGTCGTACTCGGAGGCTGCAGTTGAACGGTATGCCATCAGCGCGCCATGAATATTCATGAGGGCATGCTGACTCAACCGTAACTCTTACACGGACTAAGTATGAAAGCAGGGGGCGTGTCTGACTGCCGAGCAGTCTAAATGTCCATGCCCCTGCAAGTGTAGTAAAAGCTAAATGTCAACACACAAGAGCGAGTTCGCTCAAATGTACTTGCACCCAACACCACACTCCCTGACACTGTAAACCCCCATTACAGTTATAAAAAGTAAAATATTTATTTATTTTTTTAAAATCCACGATATAGCTGCCCGTATTTGCGCGTGTGTGTGTGGGTGTGCCATTGCTTAGCTATAGTTAGCAATTCCGACATCGAAGAGCATAAGAAAGAATGTTTATGCAAATCACACCAAATTGCAATAGTGTAATGGTAGAGTGTATGCACAAAGAGGAGGCATTCACGGTTTGAGTCCCACCACTCCCCTTCGTATTTATGTTTTAAATCAGTATTTGAAATAATACCAGACATATATGATTAAAATATTATTAAAAGCAATGAAATGGCCAATGTATCAGTGAACAAAATATATATTTTTAAAGGATCCAGATATATAATAGCCTGCCGTTAAGCAGCGCTTTACCCAGCGAAACAGAGGTGCCCATATTTTAATAGCGCTTTACCCAGCTAAACAGAGTTGCCCATAGTTTAATAGCACTTTACCAAGCTAAACAGCATTGCCCATACTTTAATAGCACTTTACCCAGCACAATAGAGTTGCCCAAAGTTTAAAAGCGCTTTACCCAGCGCAATATGTTTGCGCGTACGTGCATGCCAACCAGGGCATCGTAGGGCACCGGGGAGCAACGTAGAGCTAAGTTGCTTAAACGCAGCCACACCCCCTAGCCTGTCTAGACAGTATTAAAATAAAAGAATGACTAGGTTCGAACCCAGGACCCTGTGCATCATAATCAAAGTACAGAACCACTAAGCCATGACAGCTTCGGAGAAGCACCCACTATTAGCATACATATACTTAGAAATGGTAGATTAACCATTACTAAGCAGGTCTGCAGTCAGCTTAGAATTCTCAAAAATGGCCAATCACAAAAAAGTGTGGGAAATGCAGCATATTTAAGCCCCATAGGTGGGAATACTCGCCATAACTGATTGTAGCTCACATTTGCAGTCAGAATGGCAGGTGCAGGAGAGGGTTCACGATTCCGAGCGCAGCGTTGGGGCATCGAGGAGTTGAAATACATGGTTTGGCTCCTTGTCCACCGTCATGAGTCCAGACTCCTGCAGGGCCAGTTCCAAGGGACGGAATACAAGGCTGAGGCTTGGAACCGGTTAGCTCATGACCTCACCAGTGTCACAGGCATTCCTCACACTGGTAAGCAGGTCCGTCACCAACATGCAGACCTGAAGAGACGGAAGCAGGACCGCTTGAACCAATGGATCCAGGAGGCCCGTGGGATGCAGGATGCCCCACGACTGAGTATGTAGCCATGGAATGCAGTATGCAAGAATTGATATTTGAGTTTGTATAATGGATAGGTATGTCTCAAAATCCCTTCATTTACTTCACAGCTGCAGGTGACCGTGCTGCAAATCAGCAAGCCTATGCTGATAGGCTGCAAAGGCTGCACCACCAGGCAGGTTAGTGATTCCTTTGCATGTTTTGTTATATAAAATAGGGGAGAGAGCATGAAATAAAGTGTTGTAGTACAATAATACAGCCATAAAATGGCCTGAATAAGTCCTCTGCATGTATTGTTATACGAAAATGAATAGAGCTAGAAAAAGAGAGTAGTAACCCATTAAGAAAGGTAACATATGTCTGGAATAAAATCTCTGCAGGTACTGTCATATAAAATAAGTGACTGAGCCTGAAAAAGTGTGTTCTAACCCATTAATAAAGGTGTACTCTGTCTTGAATATGTCTGCCATATGCACTGTTATAACGGAGTGAGCCTGTGGAAAAGTGTGTAATGTCAGTAATAAAGGTTTAAAACCCGGAGTGTGTGTGTGTGTGTCACTTAGTTTGAAATGTTATTGTACCCTTGCATTATACAAATAGTACTGTGTTAGAAAGTGCTGGCAGCCCAGAGTTCTGCAGTCCCATCTAAAGTGGGTGATGGAAGTGCTAGTAGCTGTGAAGTATATATACAGTCCTCAACAGTCAGTTACTGGCTGGCATGCATAAGTAAATCTGGCACATGAGTAGCATGCTAATATGTTCCCCAGAAATGCGAGTGTTCTTCAATAAATGCAGGGTTCTGTACAAATTGAAGTGAAAATGTCATGTGAAAACATCCGTATATGTAGATAAAGAAATATAAATGCAACCATGAAATATGTAGCAGAAACATCTGCATCTTGGACAGTTAGTATGTCAGATATAGGTCAAGTCTATATTGAACTAGCCAAACCCACTACACAACCTAATGCATGGTGGCAAGTGTAATAATACATGTAGGGAATATACACCTGCAGTCACTAGGAATGTAGTGTAGAGTAAAAGTGTTTATAAGATGTTAACTGAGGTTTTTTCTACACCCTACTGTTTGTGCATAAACCATGCAATTCCACACCTCAGTGGGTATGTGTAATGTTAAATATTTGTTGGGACATATGTCCTATTGTTTTATAAATATTTCCATTGATGTTGATGCATGTGCCCTGTTCAAACACCACGTTCATGGTGGCCTGTTCCTACCAAACATCCCTGCATGCTGTTGGAATATCCACTGTCATTCAATATATGCATGTGTTATGCTTGCTGTTCAACTGTTGGAACCTTGGTGTGTTGGGTTAATGCGAATATTACTGCATGCTGTTACAATTAATCTGGAATGCTGTTGCTTATGTTGTAATTAAACACACCTAATCACAGAACGTATAGGAAGGCCGGTCCCAGCAGACCTACCTGTCCCTCCTCAGTTGGCAAGTGCACCTGGCACCAGCAGCTCCGGTGCCCAGCCTGGGCTCCCCTCCTCCATTGGTCCTGTGCTACCTTCGGATGGAAGCGAGCAGGGGATGGGGCTCACCCCCCCCATGCAAGTGTGGGCGGAGAAGGGCCACCTGTCACCCTTCGAATGGTCCGGGCTGTGGTGCATAGGGAGATCCAGCGTTCAGTCGCTGATCCCCTACACCAGCTTGAGGCGAGAGTGGCGCATCTCTCAAGTGAGCCTGCCCATCCTACTCAGCCCCCAGCACAGCCACCCTCTGGGCTGTGAAGGTGCAGTGGTGACTGCCCATGGGTGGGGATCTCAGTTCCACTGTTACCATCTGTGGGCTCATGGGCTTGCGATTTCTAAACAACCTTCCCCATCAATTGTGTTCACCCACCCCATGTGTCAAATTCCACCTCTGTATGCGTCTTGTTTGTCTTGTCTGTTTACTTCCCCAACCTACCTCCCCAAATTTACCTATATCCCCTACCTCACATTCCACTCTCACCTGAAAAAAAAAATAAAAAAAGGGCAATCTGTTCCCACAAAAAAATTACGCCCCATACATAGCTGCCCATTTCGCACTCATGTCTGCCGGACATGTAAACTGATAATTATAATTGGCAGTACAACATACTCTGTTGTCCTCACCCCTCTCTCAGGGGTGGAAGGTTGCAAATTTCACACCAAATGACGAGCATATGCACAGCTGTTGCTGGTAATGAAACGGGCAGCTATGTGCCTTCCCTACATCCTTACTGCACATCCCAGCTGGTTTCCCTACTGTCTTTCCCTCTTTGTGCCCCCTTTTTCCCCACTTTCCTATCTCCCCATTTTCTTTTCTTTCAAAGAAATTAGCGTGGGGGTTTGCGGAAGTAAGCACTTTTAAGCAGTAGTTAGCGGGGGTGCGCAAGTGTGAGCTTGTGTGCGCTTAGCTAAGCATCGCTAAGCATCGCGCAAAGCCACACAAACCCGCTTACAACGTCTTAAAAGTGCCTTAGTCACTCTGTATGACAGGGCCCTTGTATTGCTCAGCAGCAAAATAAAATACACCTATCAGTCTCAAACCTCAGACCTTGAGCTCACCAGTCTGCATGAAGTGCCACTACACCACAGCAGATATACAATAACTTGGTGCTGAAAGAAATATATCATGCATTACAATGAGTGAATGTAAAGAGAGAACAGGAATGGCATAACACAAATCATGTTCTGTAGCCCTTAACCAGCAAGTGTTGTGGAATTGCATGACATGACTGTGAAAAGAGAACCAGCCATGCTAGTAGGGAATAATGTTACAGTAGCACCTTACAAACCCCACACAGTATCAGAGCAGGATAAACACTGGCATATTTGAATAGGTCAGAGGCCAGACCTCCCAACTGTGACTGGTTTACAGGGATGTCCCTGATTTGCAAACAAATGTTAGCTGTGCCCCTCAGACTCCCTGTGAAATGTAGTAACAGTAGGCAGAAAGGTGGGGAATCCCACTTAATGATAAATGTCAATAAGTGAGAGTAGACACTGCTTGCACATCAGAAAAGGTGTAGTAATACATATGCTCAGAATCCCCCAAAGTTGCAATTGCAAAATATCTGAAATATATCACAGGTGTATCCCACTGATATGTACCTTTCCCTGAGGCTGTTCAAATATATATACCTGAGAGTATCTGAGGCCTGGAAGAGTCAGAAACACACAGGCATATCAGCCTGTCTGCTGTTACACACTCTGTGAATAGCTGTAGAATGAATTCCACAAGCATGCCATTATGTAGGAGTACAACACAGAAATATCAAAGGATGTAGCCATGTACTGCTAGCAACCACCTGTGACAATGCCATTGTTCAGGTGCTGAAAAGACTGGTGTGGTGCACAGTCAATGAATACTAGGCTAACCTCTGTCTACCATCTGGATATGTCCACAGGCGGGAGCTACTCAGACAGATTACTAGCCTTTATAGACTTTCAGGTACACTGCAACTCTGCATGTTCAGCAAGATAAACATCACACGATAATAAATAATGCACTCTGCAGTTCTGCACCCCTACCCAAAGGTACTATATACCCATGTAGTCAGGCACAACCAAGGGTGTAGGTAGGCATACACAGTAGTGAAATAAGTCCAGTTGTCCTGAGCAGACTGTGCTAATGTCAACAGTAACAAACCACAAACTGTTCAGAAGTGAGTAACGTACTAATGACAGTATAGCAGTTTGCAAACAGTGCATGTGCCTGATATTCATAATTGGTAGTACAACATACTTAGTTGTCCTCACCCCTCTCTCAGGGGTGGAAGGTTTCAAATATCCCTCTTAATGTATTGCATATGCACAGCTGTTGCTGGTAAAGAAATGGGCAGTTATGGACCTTCTCCACACCCATCCTGTACATCCCGAGCTGGTTTCCCTACTGTCTTCCCCTCTTTGTGCACCCTGTATCACCACATTCCTATCTCTCCATTTACTTTTCTGTC
Organism: Protopterus annectens; assembly: GCF_019279795.1. Taxonomy (NCBI): domain Eukaryota; kingdom Metazoa; phylum Chordata; order Ceratodontiformes; family Protopteridae; genus Protopterus; species Protopterus annectens. The sequence continues at coordinate 938,751,359 of NC_056727.1, forward strand.
AAAGAAATGAGCACAGGGGTTAGCGGGAGTGAGCACTTGTAAACAGTAGTAAGCGGGTTTGCACCAGTGTGTGCATGTGTGCGCTTAGCTTAGCATTGCTAAGATATGATAAGCTAAGCCAAGCTTAGCTTAGTATTGCTAAAATACAATAAGCTAAGCTAAGCTTAGCTTAGCATCGCTAAGTGTCGCGCAAACCCATGCAAACCCCCTTACAACTGCTTAAAAGTGCCTTAGTCACTCTGTATGACAGGGCCCTTGCACTGCTCAGCAGCAAAATAAAATACCCTTGTCAGTCTCAAGCCCCACACCTTGGACTCACCAGTCTGCATGATGTACCACTAAACCACAGCAGATATACAATAACTTGGTGCTGAAAGAAATATAACATGCATTACAATGAGTGAATGTAAAGGGAAAATAGGAAAGCCATAGGAATACATTGCAATAACTACTGTTGTATGCCAGTTAATTCTCTAATTCGAAAAGAAAGTACATACTCCCATGTATCCAATGTTAGCATTTGGAGGTGTGAGTAAACCTACACACTGAGAAGAGTGTACTGGAAGAAGCAACAGTCAGGTTTCAGTACAACATGCATTTCACTGGCTACAACCCAGCTTCACATATGAGACATATACCAACCTTCTGACTGAGACAACAGTGTCCATAGCAAACAAGCATGGTCCCCACCTTGCAAAACTGAAAGAGCTACGCCTACCTAACCCATTATTTTATAGCAGTGTCCTGAATTCACAGTGAGAACTGCAATTACCACACAGCAGGCTGCATGCAATTACTAAATGGTGGGCACCAATTGGTGCAGAGGCCATCACATGCACATGTGCAGATACCTAGAAAAGCAGCCTGTATCTGCTGTCCACACATGCAATAATATCATTGCACCAACTGGGAGAGAGAGAGAGAGAGAGCACGAGCGAGCGAGACAGACAGACAGACAGACGGATACAAACAGGCAGTAGGAGACAGACAATGAAAACAAACAGCAACCCACAGAGGAAACCAAAATCAAAAAAAAAAAAATACAACACCTACAACAGACAGAGGTGAGGAATACAAAGGTAAGGTATGTAACAGATATGTATTTGCTGACATCCGAAAGATGTGTCTGAAGGGTTACATACTGTGAATCATCCATATGTGGCAGCAGTCCGTATCTATATGTACATGCACATTTGCATAGGGCAAGGGACATACTGCAACTGTTAGTGAAGGCTGGACATATGTATGTTGTTGAAGGCTGCTATGTGCACATATGTATGTAGGTTGTAGTGTGTGGCATTGCAGACAGCAAGCATTGCCAGTATATGTCATGTGATGATTAAACACTGTGGGACTGAGCTACAGGCAGTGAGTCCTGCTACAGCTCTACAGCCTGAGGACAGCAGAATGCATTCTGCTCAACATTGTGCAATAGTATTACATAACCGTATGTCTCACAACTGTTGCATAATGGACATCCCCACCATGAAAGGTGGGCAGTATATGTGCCTATATGTGCAGCTATATGTACAGCAATGGATGTTTAGATGTATGTGTATATATACATGTATATATATATATATATATATATATATATATATATATATATATATATATATATATATATATATATATATATATATATATATATATATATATACATGTGCGTGTGTGTGTGTATATATATATATATATATATATATATACATATATACATATATACATATATAGAAATATAGATATATAGAATTATAGATATATAGATCTATATATAGATATATACATATATACATATAAAGATAGATATAGATATATGTATATATATATATATATATATATATATATATATATATATATATATACGGATATATATATATCTATATATATATATATATATATATATATATATATATATATATAGATAGATATGGTATATATGGATAAATATAGATATATATCGATATATATAGATATATATAGATATATATGGATATATATGGATATATATAGATATATATAGATATATATAGATATGTATGGATATGTATGGATATGTATAGATATGGATAGATATGGATAGATATGTATAGATATGGATAGATATGTTTAGATATGGATAGATACGTATAGATATGTATAGATACGTATAGATATGTATAGATATGTATATATGTATGTCTATATATATATATATATATATATATATATATATATATATATATATATATATAGAGAGAGAGAGAGAGAGAGGGAGACACGGGGTCATATGTACTGCAACAGGTGCCTGTTGTCCAAGGCATGGACTGAACACCAGTGTTGATACTGCAGTGCCATACCCCATTCCAAAACACCTTACGCAGTAACTGCCACATAGGTGGTAGCCTGCCTAACACTGAAGGTGTCAGAAGGGAACACGGGACACAGGTGGACAGTAGGCTCCCCTTTGATAATCACAGTGCCACAGTAGTCATGTAATCTGTCTACATGGTACGTGTCATCACAAAAGATGTGTCATCTAGGGAAATATAGGTCGGTTTTCCCCTCTACTCATCACAATGCCCCATGTGGTATGTACCTCACATGACAACTACAGCAAGTGGGCAGGCCACAGACATACCTAACAAAGAGTAATACTGCCCTCAAACACATGCCCTATGCAGACTGACTCACAAAACCACAGCTAGAGTGCGCTGCATATCGCCCACTCAGAGGTTACCACTGCTGGACATACAGAGGTATGTCACACCCATAGCAGTCAGCCAACCACCATGACAACAATCCCTCCGGGCTACATGACCTAGGGCCCTAATCCTTGTCACCTCACTAAACAGCACATGCTGGAGGTACAGATTCCTATCCACAAATATGCCATACTCTGGACTAAACCACCCAGCATTAACAAACAAGGCTCCTCATTAGCAGATGTCATACATACCTCTGATGATTGTTTTGGAGATAGGTAATATGCCCTGGGAGTCACCTCTTGTGTATCTGGTTGACAGGAGCAAGTGAAATCACATTACATGTGTGTCAAAGGGCAGGGTAGCATATGGCTAGGCTGCTCTAGGCCCTAGGGCCAATAGTGTATTACCTACCTATGACACAATGCACACACACATGTACTCAGTGCAATACCTGCTATGTGAGGTGGAATGAGTGTGACAGTGACTGTGTGCAAGGTTTGTAAAGGTGTGATAGCTTAGTGTGAGGTTGTGTCTGTCATGGTAGTTTGTGTCCTAGGTGTGAGGCCAGAGAAAGATGTGTCAGTTATTGGGTTGCAGACATAGTAGGATGGCATATGTTGTGACATAGTTCCTTGTGTACGACTGTGGTGTCCCATTGTAGGCTGAAGCAATACATATATGCTCAGTAAGTGGTACTGCTGGTGACTCCAGCTCACATATGAACTGTTGTACTACCTGAAGCTGTAGGCCTAAACAGCACAGTATGTTGTATGTTTACAGTCCCTGGTAAAACTGTCTTGTGTGTTTCCTGTAGTCTGCACAGATTACATACCTCAGGCGTAGGTATCTGTAAGTAGGGGCACACAGTACTATAAGGTACACAGGTAATGCTCATCTGTGTTGGCATACATCTGTGTGTTGTATGTATGTCTGATGTGTGTGTAATGATGCCTGTACCATGCCTGCAATCACATGTGTGTTACAGGGTATGTGTGTATACCTAGCAACATGTATACTCTGTTACAGCAGTATGCCAGCTATATTAACAACCATGCACATATGTTAGGTAGGGTATGGCATCAAAGACTAGGGTGGTTTACTGGTAATACTGTAAATGTACATGACATTCATTGCATTGGATGACATATTTCTTCATGCATTAGCTTGATATATACCCCCGGGGCGAGGTTGTGCATTGTATCCCAAACAGTGTGCCGACTACTGGTGTATACTGGTTTGTTATATGGAGTGTGGCAGGCACTGTAAGCCAGTTGTGGGCTGAGCACTGATATGTGGTATTGAACGTGTGTATCCTCTGATAGACAGATAGATGCTATATGTGGCAGTTAAGTGATATCTGTACTTCATAATGTTAAGTGTGCCACACAACTTGCTCACACATATTGTTTAATTGTCTTCCAGGGTTATGGCTCATCAACGTAATCCATCGTATTCAGCTGTGAAGGAGCAGGAAATTCTGAACAGCCTGGTGCAGCACTATAACCTGCTTTTTTCCAGGGCCAGCCAACACCAGCATGAGCATACTGCACTGTGGCAAGACCTTGTTCACCGGGTAAATGACATAGGCATGCATAACCGGACATATGAGCAGGTACGCCATCACTGCAGTGATTTAATTAGACATGTCTGGCGGCATGCGTCTGATATCCATAGGCAACAGCTTGGACAGGTGGTGAGGCAGCCATACAACCCCCCCTCACCAGAGTGGAGGAGCTGCTCCTAAGCATGGTGGCTCCTGGCCTACAGCAACAACAGCATCACACATGTGTCATCATGGAGGCCAGAGCCACCCAGCAGGATGACATTGAGCATGCAGGTAATATGCCCTAGCTGTAGACTACCGTTACCTGTATTATTAGAATATGCATATGTGAGATGTGTACTGTGCTGCCTAACGTGTGCAATACTGATATTTGGAATAGTATCCATACACCTGTGACTGTTGACTGTTGTTCCACTGTCGTTTAGCACACTCACAGTAGCAATGCTACAGTTGTGGCCACTGACAAACTGTGTCATATTCTTGTAGGTCCCTCTGGTGTGACAGCAGGGCATACGATACATGCTGGTGAGTGTGTTAACACTTTAATATTGGTAATGAAATGTGCATGTCATAGGTGAGGTGTAGGCCATGTACATGTAACACACCTACGCATAATGCATGCTTTGCATGTTTGCTGTGAGACATCAATCATCTCAGTAAAGTCAGTAGCTGCCTCAATCACGTGCAATGCACAGTGCAGCAGACACAATTGTGGCAACACTGTACTGCACATTGGATATGCATAGTTGCTACAGCTGTACACAACAGAACATGTTTATCATACGTAGTACACGAAAACATGCTACATTTGGCATTACCACACACCCGCTGTAAGGTCAAACTTCAGTATCCCACATGTCATGCACACACACATGATGTACCTCAGGGGTAGAGGCCTATCATGGGGTTGTGCAACACATAACACAGTCATGATAGGCAATGCTCCCTACTGGGCACCTCACACACCCATGTACAAGGTGGCTGTGTAATTGTAAACGTAGCCACGGCACTGAAGTTCAGGTACATCATGCTAGGCGGTGGTCTTGCACACATTAATAGCTGTGAGTGACCACAAGATGCATGTTGATGATGGCACAGGGTACTACAGCCCATCCAGTTACAGTGACCACAGTACTACTCATAGCAGTCATTGCTTTGCACCTCAGTGTTGTGTGTGTGCAAACATATGCACCTATACACAATATGCATAGCATGTTGTGTGTGTGCTTACATATGCCAGTATACACAATATGCACAGCAGTCACCATCCAAACAAAGTGTCACATATATGTCCTGGAATGCTAGTGGGTGTATAGGTCACTTGACACACATTGGGTATATGTGGTGTTTAATGTTGCAGTCGTGTAGCATGCCATGCCATGTCTGGCACCGACATATCTGCAGTATATCCCACACTCACCATAACCACTGTACACTGGCCATGTCGAGCATTGGGATTCCTTCATGTCAACATGCACCACACATCCCATGTGTGTACATAGCATGCATGTGCTACACCCGTGCCCACTATTATCTGCTATGGACACAGACACAGTACTCAGACATGGATATCTATGTGTCACACAGATAACACATGCAGCCATGGCATGTATACTTGTGAGTGATGGTGCACAGGGCATTGCAGAGCTGATAATACTTGCACAGCAATGTTGTGTCCATGTACACATTGTGTTCCAGGGTGTAGCCAATCACTGAACAACTACACAGTTGCATCAAAGCCATGTATACTGCCATTTAATAGGGGTGTCTACACTTGCACTGCATGGTCTTGTGCAACACATATTCTGCATGCTGACACGTGTGTAGTGACTGTTTACCTTGTGATACTGACACCCACCTTTACCCACTATAGAGTATATGTTGGATTGCTGGTGTGTGTGTGTGTGTGTGTATGTGCTGTAGTGAGGAGTGTATTAGTGTTCATGTGTTCATGTGTGCATGTGTGCATGTCTGTATGTGTTCATGTGCAGACCGTAACGTGTGTTTCCTGTCTTCCTCTCACAGGTGCTGAGTTAGGGGTTGGCGAAAGCAGCAGGCAACCTGTACCCACTGCCACGAATAGTGGTGATGATGAGACATGTATTTTGGCACAGGAAGACTTGACAGGGTCTGTCATTGGTCCGCCAATCGACAGTACACCACGTTCAACCCCATCTATGCGCACACTCATACTGTCAATACATCCCTCACCACCAATGGCCATAGGCGAGGGACAGCATACAGTTGGCATTGACCAGGAGAGTGTGGTACCCATGGCTCTTGCATCCCCTCACAGCAGCCATAGCCGTATTCTTGAAAGGGTACCACATAGATGGAGGTCCAGGGGTTCTCGGGGGAGCACCGCTGGTCATATTGCCCCTGGCAGGCATGCCCTCACAGGTCTTACAACGTCCAGTATTTTCCGGGCTGTAATGCAGGCTGAGGCATGTATGGAACGGTACACCAGGCAGGGACTTAGGGCGCAGAGGGCACATTACACCGCTATCAATGACAGCATCCGTGACCTTGCCGGTGCCATCCGGACTTACACCGAGGTCATTGATAGACGTTGGAGGGAGACATTAGATGCCCTCCAAAATATGTATTCCCTGAGCCAGGACCATGCGGGACAGATGCGACGTCGACCCGGACGCATGCCAGCAACAGCAACAGCTGGCAGTGGTCACGGATGGCCCACAGTTCACAACTGCTCCCATAGTGGCAGTACCAGCCCCAGCAACGCTGGGGCTGGCCTGTCCATTGACCGTCCCAGTAGACCACGTGCACTTGGCTCTGGCCAGTCCCAGCAAGGACATGGGTCCAGTCGTCATACCTCTGCCTCTGATGACAGTACCCAGTCAGGGTTGATACCCAATACTGTCTGTAGCACCTCTGCCAGGCACAGGTACTGTGTCCGTGGCCAGATATAGTGATCTGTACAGCCTAGCAGGTACAGTCTGTGGCTGTCCCACAAACTACCGTATATGGCAGCCACATGGTGGAGCTGTGCGCATGCAGACACACACACACATTAACCAAACAACTGGGGCTCACACATACACACACAAATTACATCAACATTGGCCCATGATGTACTGTTGTCCCTCACACACACACACACACACACACACACACACACACACACACACACACACACACACACACGTCGATTGGATGGGTCAATGTCAGGCTCTGGCAAACAGTAAAACGCCCTGTGCATATGATGATACCTGTGTCACCTCCTGTCATCTGCAACATTGACGGAGGAACAGGCTAACATGGTGCTGATGCACAGGATGACACTATAGCAGTGTAGCAATATTAGCAAGTTGTCAACAAGAAAGTGTAACGACATCCTTGTAGGTATATCTGAGGAGACATTATGCATCAAAGCTCTGATTGTCAATGTAGCATTGTTTACACCACTGTTAGGTCTGAGTATGTAATGTCCACTCATGTGCCACTTGGCTTAAGTGTAATGTGTTGCCAGCATGTGTTAGTGAGTGGACAGTACGTGTGTGATGTGTGCAGTACAGATAAGCAAGTGTACATCTGTGAACATGCTGGGTGTACACTGTCTGCATGTACGTGCATAGTGGACACATGGGACGTGTGGCATACCCTGTCATACACATTAACATCTCATAGTATTTTTCAATGGCCAGTATGTATTCTACTACAGTTATGTACTAACATGGGTAGACATGTGTGTATGACATGGGTTGACACTATGCTGTGGGTGATACCATTAATATCTGTCAATGATTTGTGGTCTGGTAGTATACACAACCTCAACAACATGACTATAAGCAATCATTGGATGATATCCTGACAAATGACACACAGTCGTAGGGAACTCAGTAACAGTTGGATCCTTCCGGTGCTACACTATAACACTAACCAGTGGTAATGACCACCACCCATTCCTGTGACCACACCTGCTTGGCATATAGCCCCCTTAGGTACATGCAGACACACTAGGGATGTGTCCATCCAAATCTGGAAATGCATGCATTGGCCTACAATGCATTCCCTGGATGGGATGCATATCCTACACAAGGGTATCATACAGACAGATACCTATTGTCTGATACATGCTGTATAGCAGTAAGCCGACTATGGCATAATCATCCTCATGTACTATACATAATATCCCGTCAGTACCACACAGGTGGTAGCCCTCAACATGTATGTTGGGTACCAATGTGTACATACAGCCTCATGTTATGTCATGTGTCCCTTGGTATCCACATATCCATAGGTATTGTGGAGTCCCAAGGTGTATCACATAAGACATTAAAGGCCTGAATGCATATCCACAAGGCAGTTGCACATTTATAACGACTGTCCATTATTGGCAGTCATTGTTGTGTATGAACATGTCTGACATATACCCCAGGCATTTACCCTCACTCACACTACTCTTAAGTAAGTGTCATGGGTGTGTGTGGCACAGATGACCTTGGCCACAGAACATGACAGTGGACGGCCTTGTCACATGCATACATATGTGACCTATGATCTGAGAAGCAGTGGTACAACCTGTCAATGGAAACAAATGTATGCATGTAGTATGCAAGCTTCACACCTATGCACTGACTGAGGGGACATGTACACATATATATTTGCCACACAGATACCTGATGTGTGCAATGCACTTACTGTTGTAATCATAATATGTCATACCATAGTAAAAGCAAAACCCACACCACATTGACCAACAGTGACACATACAGTCAGTATTTGCAGGATTCAAACCCCTACCTAACTATGTTATGATACTAGAGAGCGATGCATTAACATGGCACACTATTTGCTTTACTGGGTGGTTTTCCTTCTCCAGCTGTATTTGTAGGATGGTGACATCATCAGTCTTTCCAAAGAGGAATGTACCTCTTTTAGTGTGTTTTCCCAGTCTCCAAAAAGGGCACTCCTTTCAAAGACAATTGCACACATACACACACCCCCAACACACACAGTCAGCGTTTGCAGGATCCAAACCCCTACCTAACTATGTTATGATACTAGAGCGTGATGCATTAACATGGTGCGCTATTTGCTTTATTGGCTAGTTTCCCCTTCTCCTGCTGTATTTGTAGGATGGTGACATCATCAGAATTTCCAAAGAGGAATGTACCTCTTTTAGTGAGTTTTCCCAGTCTCTAAAAAGGGAACACCTCTCAAAGGAAACTGCACACATACACACACCCCCCCACACACACACTCACTGTATGCAGGATTTCAAACCCCTACCTAACTACGTTATGATACTAGAGAGCGACGCATTAACACGGCACGCTATTTGCTTTACTGGCTGGTTTCCCTTCTCCTGCTGTATTTGTAGGATGGTGACATCATCAGACTTTCCAAAGAGGAATGTACCTCTTTTAGTGAGTTTTCCCAATCTCCAAAAAGGGAACACCTCTCAAAGGAAACTGCACACATACACACAACACCCCCCCCACACACACACTCACTGTTTGCAGGATTCAAACCCCTACCTAACTATGTTATGATACTAGAGGGAAACGCATTACCATGGCGCGCTATTTGCTTTACTGGCTGGCTTCTCTTCTCCTGCTGTATTTATAGGATGGTGACATCATCAGACTGGACATAGTGATGTGTGTACACTTTGTTTTATGCCATTCCAGGAATGGTCCATGTGGGTCAGCAGGTGTCAATAGCTTGAACAAGACCTCATAATCCTTACCTTGTGTGATCTATCTGTGGACACATTGACATTCCGTCATATGTCAACACATATTTATGCACAGCTTGTTGGTTTTGTGGATACTACATGTGTCTGGGGTGTTGATAAAAGGCTATTCAAAGTCTATGTGAGACATGTGTAGATGTCTTCATTGATGTATGTCCTGGGTGGCTGCCTTGCAAACAGTCTAGCATGTTTGAGAACCATGATCCACACATGAACATACCACAGTTGGTAGGGTTGTGTGTATGTCAGCTTCCAATAGCTCTGTTTATGACTGCAACCATGATGGACTCCATGACCTTGCAGATCAGACTTCATAGGCATACTGGACTTGGCTTCCCATGGTGTGTTGTACACCAACACTTGTGGGGAGTGCCATATGTTGCTGTGACACATTCAACGTTTCCACATCCTGTGTAGGGGTTGAGGCTCAGCTGACTGTTCAGGTGCAGAATCTGTTTGTTCTGTAGTTTGTGCATGACACATATTGGGAATCAATGTATTCCACTTGCTGCCATGCTTTTGGCAGTGGGGGTAGCTGCTCATCCATTCTACATGTGATATCTCCTGGTATGATGATATGGTCTATTGTCAGTGGGAGGTGGGTATGTACATATGGTCCTGTCTGTCAGGATGTCGGCATTGTCAGTCAGGTACAGTTGGCCCTGACTCAGGACATATATGGGTGTACATTGCTATTTATGACATAGCTGAAGGAGGTGTCATGATACAGTCTGGACTCCTTCTCAGCTACTCTTTACAAAACACCAACGAACATGCGCACTAATCCCTGTTATACTCTTTTACACACTTAACACCCTACTGATCCTTTGTGATCAGGCTACAGAGTATGTCATCATAATATCCTGGCATGTCCAGGGGTCGGTTTTGTGTGTACTCTCCAGTCCAGCTGGTGAATATTGTGATATTGACACAATGTCACATCTGCCTCAGGTACACAGACAACCCTCTCCTCCTTCCAACAAACCCAGATATATGTGTGAGATGCACCTATAGAGACATACAGGGTGCTGAACTCTCTCGACCCATGACTTGCGCAGTCTATCAGGTGTCAAAGGTAACCACACACACCACATATCAGTCTCATATATCCTCTAGTGACAGCACTCAAACCACATTATCACACATAAACATACTCAGATTCTGTAAATTTACTCTGCCTAAGCAGCAGAGACCTCCAAAGCAGACACACACACAACTGCTACCCCACTACAATACCCACATATCACATAGTTCACAATGTCAGTGTGCCACACAGTCACTGCCCTTCGGGCTAAACCACACACCTAATACACTTGTAATAGGCAACACTTATTGTCAGACACACTGACGTACCACTCACCAGCCCTAAAAAGGGAATAGTCACTTTGGGCTGTCTGTCGGGTGCCAGGATATGCCACATAACACAGGCAGTCAGGTCAATCCAAAGCAAGTACAGGACTGGCACCATCATTGTCCATGCTGGTGCGTAAAACCTCAGACGTTACTCCCTGGACCACATGACATGATACATGGAGGAACGCTCTGATCATGTAACCCAGGCCAGTATGACCCTGACCTTGTCTAGCATCTTACACCCACCAATTATGATGTCACAGTATAAAGACAAACATATCACGTTTAACAGTTGCCTAACAAATTTGTTTCATTCATAGAGGATACAGTGTCTGTCAGCCTGTGGTGACATGCTCAACATGCCACGTAGCTTCACTATGGACAGCTTGCACCTGTCACCCTTGGACTTTCGAATGCTGGCTAAGGCTCTTGCTACCACCATAGTGCCTTTTTTAAGCAGGGCTCAAAAGACAAACCCACCTCCATAGACATTACAGGTTAAATAAAACTAAGGGTAATGCTGCTCAACACCAGATGTGTTACCCTCATATTGCGGCCACTCAGGACTCTTCTCAGTATGGAGGATAGCGATATCTGTGCACTAACAGATGCCTGGTTGAGGCTCACTTATGCACACCAGCACTACCAGGTTATGTTTCATACCATGCTTTCTGACAACAAGACTTGGAACAGACAACACAGCTAGGGGGGGTATCCATATACATCACAGATACACACACCTCCGAGTTAGTAGCACTGCACAAAGCATCACAGACCATACATATACAACTACCATTGTGCAAAACTGCCTTTCAGTTTGTTGCCTGCTACAGACCACTCTCCCAAACTCAGGAACCACACTCAGCTTTCATGGGAACTATGGAGAATATGAAGGTCTCCACAAACACCATTATATTGGGTGACTTCATATAGACAAATATTGACTGGGGATACTACTCAAGCCCCAACACCCTCACCCAACAGTCGCTACAATTTGTAGACTCATATGCTATGGCACAAACAGTCAGCACAGCGACAAGGGGGAATACATATTGGACCTGATCATCACCAACATGGGGACTCTATGTTCCACACCAGCGATATACCCCTCATTGGTAAGGTCAGAACATACATGTATCTCACTGGATATACATATACCCTCCACACACCCATCCTGGGTAATCTTGGTGAACTTCTCATGAGCCAACGTCTCACTTCACCAAAGCAAGGTGGTATCCTTCAGAGACCCTGAGACAGTGGCAAATATGGCTCACACTGCTGAATCCTTTACATACACATTCTATGGACACCTAGTGGACTGCATGGATTGTGCTATCCCAAATAACAACAGGACTCACTACTCCAATGGCAGGGGACCTGTCTGGTAGACCCCAGCCATTAATAAGCTGTACAATGTCAGGAGGATGCTACTACATGATAGAGCACAATTCCAGACTGGGAAGGCATCTGTGAGCTGTACTAGCAGACAGCTACGATCACTCATGAACTTTTCTAAGGGCCGCTTTTACCGGACAATTGCACCAGACACATAGGACTATCACACGGCCTTCTTCAGTTATGTCAGGAACCTGGGTGGACACTCACTGATATGCTGTGAGTTACTGCATGCTGACTAAATGTACCCTGAACCCACTGGCATTGCCAACATCTTGGCAAACAGGTTCAGTGCAGATGTTTCCCTCCCATCCCCCCTAAGGAACAACTATCCATCCCAACAGAGTATAACCTCCCTGACATCACACAGTAACAGGTCAGTGCTGCCCTCCACAAAGCGTACATCACAGTATCAATGGGACCAGATGGTGTCCCAGCCTGTATCTTACACGAGCTTCATGACAGACGTAACCCTCACATTACATCACTGTTCAATATCGGAGTTATTACAGGATATGTACCCAAGGAATGGTGTACAGTGACAGTGGTCCCACTCCACAGAGTTGGTGCCACAATGGACCTAAGACAATATTGCCCTATAAGCCTAACTAGCCTGTTCTGCAAAGCTATGGAGCGTATTGTCATGGGACTCATACACATAGACATCAGGAACCTACAGACACTGTGTCCTACACATTTCAGCGTTGTTGTGGGCAGATCTTGTCTCTTGAACCTGTTTGTATTCTTTAAACAGTTAACAGGTCCATCGACATAGGGACGGTTGTCCACACAGCCTACCTGAACCTTGCAAAACCCTTCAACACAATAACCCACTGGGCCATTATGCATAGGCTCACCAGCGTCGATATGGACACACAGGGATAGCACCCACATGGTCAGAATTGCAGGTGCCATGTCTGACTATACACCACTTACACGTGGCATCCCACACGGCTCGGTCCTGGGACCTCTCTTGTTCAGTATATATTTGTCTGATGTACAGGTTACCACAGGGGGAATATGGCTGAACATGTTTGCACTTGACTGCATACTGGGTGCCATGATCAACTCTCTAGCTGCCACATGCATACTCAAACAGGTTCTCACAGAGATGAATGACTGGTGCCTGAGCCATGGCCTACAGCTAAATGCCATTAGTTGCATAGTCATCCCCTTTGGGAATAACAACATGCCCACACATTACCACATAGGTAGTACTCCATTACATATGGTAGGAGTTGTTAGGGGTTTGGGGACATAACTTGTTCGTACTGTCGCCTTTGACATTCACGTTGCCAAAGTGGTTGGACACACCTTCTGTGTGGGCCACCTTATCCCATATGGTTTCACATCTAGATCGAGTGAGGTCATTGTGCCCCTATACTCATCACAACCATGCTTGGTTACAATGCCACATTTGGGGTGTACCTTACCCGACACCTGCAGCAACTGTACTGGCCACAGAAGTTCCTCACAAAACAGATCTAGGGACTTACACAGATGCCCTGCACAGTTCGGATGCAGTAACTCCAGCTCTACTCAGTCGCTTACCACCTACTCGGATATGATGTGTGCCTGTTGTTTACAGATATACCCAACCCAGATTTACTGGACATGCTCCACCTTAGGATATCCAACTCCCTTGGAGCTACACACTCCAGGGACGTATACCTCAGCACAGATGTTAATAGGACATGCTGGAGGGACAGATTCTTATCCCAGAGGCTCCACTCACTCAAGATTGTAATCCCAGTTTCACATAGGCAGAGCCACCCACTGACCACCTACAGGAGACATCCTGATGACTGAATGGGTGATCGTATGTTTACCCCTGGGATATCTTCTGTGTCCCTGCTATACAGAGGCACACTAGCCTAAACATACATGACCTACTATTCACACACACAGTGTAATACTCTGACATGGTTGCGAATGCCAAACACACTCTGGCTAGGGTTGTACATGCCCTAGGGCAGATAGCCTAGTATCGACCTCTGAACCTATGCTAATGTTCAGGATGCACACTGTTTATTGCTGATACTGTTTGCAGGTCTTTATCGTCTTTGCTTTACCAGTTTCTATGAATAACTTCGGTATCTGCAGAACATATTTGATTATGACAGGGTTCCACTATATTATAGATGTGTCTGTTGTTATATAACTGTGTGCACAGGGCAGATTGCTGGATAGTGACAGGTTCCTGGGTTAACACATGCAACTGCCAGATATGCGTGGCCCACTGCTGTACTCAAACATGGCCTAAGCGTGTGAGCATGCCCAGTTCAGGCTTTCCATGTTTTGTTGCCTGACACTTGTCTCATTTATTCAAGTGTGTGAGCATGTCCAGTGTGACCTTTCAGTATGTTGCTATCTGAGGTCCACTACATTGGTTGATGTGTGTGAATATGACCAATATTAACATTTATACTCTGTGTGTTGGAAGTCAGGTTCTGTTCTTACTGCAGGACTCACCTTTGTGTCATAACTCAACAGGGATTATGCTGTGCCTGCAGGGTTTCCATGAGATACTTTGCATAGACTTATCAACATTCCTTCATACAGATTAACCACTGCAATAGTGTCATGGTTTAGTGGTTCAGTACTTTGAATATAGTGCACAGTATCCTGGGTTCGAGGCCCATCACTGCTTTATATTTTCATACTGAGCAGACCAGACTGCTTAAGGGCCAGTTAAACAAATATGAGCATGTTGGCTTTTGTTCAGCTATGCCCTACTTAGACCAAGCGTGTCCGACATTGCTCAATATTCACCAACATTGCTGGACGTTGCCCAATATTACTCAACATTGACCACAGTTGTGCTAGTTGGTGTGTGCGATTTTGTTTGCATATACTACATGGTGGTAAATGCTGTTTAGCACTGTTTTATATTGCTTAACACATGGCAATCATGCCTTAGGTGGTGCTGCAGGGCTGCCTATGTCGGTTGCACATACTACACTCCCTGTACATGTTTGAAAGCAGGTAATGTCAACTTAGGCATCCCTTTTACTATATGTGCGAGTCAGAGAGAGGTATAATTTCCAGAGTTCCTACTGAGCCAGTGTATGTGCTATGCATTGCCTCTTTGTCAAGGCCAAAGCATACTGGGCACGCCTCGTTCTGCCTACTGGGGCAGGCTCAGGCTGTTCCTCCTCCAAGTCACGCTCTGCCTGTGATGGCCTTGGCAATGGTGGAGGGCTGTTTGGCCCCGGCCTATGCTGGTCCTGCTGCAGCTGTTTTCGCAGGATCATATTATGTAGCATAGCACATACCATGACAATTTGGGTACATGTAGTTGGTGAGTAATGCGATGCTCCACCAGATGTGTCCAGGCACCGGAACCGTGATTTGAGCAGCCCAAACACACGCTCTATTACATTACGTGTTTGTGCATGTGCCTCATTATGGCATTCCTGTTCAGGTGTGTGCGCATTTCTGATGGGTGTCATCAGCCACGGCTCCAGTGCATAGCCAGCATCCCCCACTAGGTGACCATGTGGGATGTCCCCATTGACAAATGTCTGGTACAGCTGTGTCAGATGCCAGATATGGGAATCATGATAGCTTCTAGGGCAGCCTGCACACACATTCAGTATTATGCCCTGGGCATCACACATGACCTGGCAGTTGATGGAGGGGAAGCCGTTGCGGTTGAAGTAGACCCTACCCCGCTCGCCGGCTGGTGCTTTGATGCATATGTGCGTGAAGTCTATTGTACCCACTACCTCAGGGTATTCCGCTATTTGCTGGAAGAGACGCATATTGCTGGCCAATACCTCACGGGAATTGGGGAAATATACATGATCACCGACATGTGGTGACATGGCATCCAGGAACTGGTGCAGTACCCTGGATGCTGATGCCTGTGATATCCCCATCATATCACCGGTTGGTCTCTGGAAGGTACCTGTTGCTAATATTCTTAGGCCAACACATACCTTGGTTTCTACTGGGATGGGTTCCCCTCTGTTGGTTCTGTGTGTGAGGCATGGCCTGCACAGCTCAACAATTTACTGCAGGAGGTCTCTGTCCACTCTATAGCGCTCCACTATCTCCAGCTCATGCAGCTCCTGGTAGGTTACCCTGGGCCTGTACACTCTTCTCCGTCTCCTCACTGTGGGTTGTCCAGCAGCATTTCCATTGTCACCACCCTCAGCATGTTGCATATGTCATCTTATAACAGCAATGGCAGCCCCTAACATTTCTTTATCTCAGTAAAGCTTTTTCAGTTTTTGCTTCTATTAGCTTACTGCAGTGTCTGTTGTGAGAAACATAATGGACTGTTGTTTGCAGAGTTTTAAGTGCTAGGCTGGGCTGGGCTAGTGTACTGCCTGTGTAATTGCCTGATTCTGATTGTTTTCACCTGCTAGCTCTGCTAGTACTCCCTGGTAGCTTCCTACTATTTGTTGTGCTTCCTTTTTCCTTTCTGTTTCCTCAGGGGGGAGCGCCACGCACACAAGCGCAAACACACGCACAGCAGCTAACACGCATGCACACATGCTTACATGGACTTAAACTTGCTTATTCGGGCTAAAACGCGTGCACACCAGCGTAAATGCACTTACAACTCTTTAAACAGCCTTATACATGCTTACTCTGGATTAAACGCGTGCACTCGCACTTACACGCGCACACTCTGTCTTACTTGGGTTTACAGGCGCGCACACGAGCGCATGCACGCTCAGCAAGAAACTTTGATGTTATCAACAGCATACACCTTCCATTTCTTGCCTTTCCCTAGCCTACCTGTTGACACACCTCTTTCCATGATGTGTAAATGACAGCAGGCACATGCCACTCTGCTCCAATGAGCTTCACTTCTTTCATACATACCCCCCTTGTGATGTCACCTATCTTCTACTCTGTTACTCCCCTTATCCTACTCCTACACTCCACTGACTGTGCTCATTTGCTATGTAAACTTGCGATTCACTATCCTAACCCTCATTTACATAGGATTGCCTACTAATGCTTGGTTACATCTCTTAGACTGAGCTTCCCCCCTTAGCAACCTCTACTCGGTGGCCATGTTGTCTTCAGCCTGCCATTCCCTTGCATTGTACGTTAACAATTTAAATAAAATCCACATTTGTGGGTTTTAATTTTTACTTTTCTGGGTTTTAGAGCGCAGCCCATTTGCGCGGCGCTGCACTACCCTTAAACATCAGAAATCGGAGAAAAAA